>NW_025401108.1:0-300000 GCF_011075055.1 Mangifera indica | reverse complement strand
ATCAATATATCATCAAAGAAGACAAGGACAAATTTTCTCAGGTAAGGTCTAAAGATTGTATTCATGACATTTTGGAAGGTGGAGGCGACATTGATTAAGCGGAAAGGCATAACCATGAACTCATAGTGACCTTTATATGTTTTAAAAGTTGTTTTGTCTATTGAACCAGCCTCTATTCTTATTTGCCAGTAACCTAAATGCAAGTCAATTTTTGAAAAGATTGTTGCCCCCTCCTAACTCATCCAAAAGCTCCTCTATCAAGGGTATTGGGTACCTATATTTAATTGTTACTTGATTCAAGGCCCTATAGTCTATACACATCCTCCAAGTGCCTTTTTTTTTTCACTAATACCACTGGACTTGAGTATGGGCTACAACTATTCCTTATCACTCCTGCCTCTAGCATTTCCTTAATCATTTTCTCAATAATGTCCTTTTGTAGGCTACCATATCTATAGGGTCTCAAATTGATTGGTTGTACTCTTTCCTTCAACATAATTATTTGGTCTTGAACTCTAGAGGGTGGTAACTATTTTGGCTCTTCAAAAACCCTGTTGTATTGACCCAACAATGTTGTCAACTCTGGCCATTCTTCTTGAGTTACTGAACCAGAAACTTGTACTTCATACAGGTGGTTCATTACTTCTATTGGTTGAGGCCATAACAGTTGAATGAGGCTAACTGATGTTCTTTCTGAAACAGCTTACACAAGTGATTCTCTTTAATCATAGTGATGCCTTTATTTCCTTCCCCTTGCAAAAAATATAAATGACCATCCTTCACAAATCTCATTATTAGCTACTCGAAATTCCAAGTAATATCCCCAAGTTCTGCTAACCACTGAGCTCCCAAGATTAAATCATAATTCTCAAGCGACAATGTATAAGTGTCCACTGAAAGGAGTTGTCTTTTCACCATGAATTTAAGTGCACCATCCCTTACATTGAAGCTCTTGGTTATTGGCCACTGTCACCTGAACTCCTTTAACCTGTTGTATCAAACACCCTAGCTTGCGAGCAGTCTATTCACTCAAAAAGTTATGTGTACTTTCTGAGTCCACTAATATGTACAACCTTCTTTTACCCTGCATTCCATATAATCTCATAGTTCCGGTGAACCATGCAGTGCCTGCAATAACAGTTGCATCAATCCATATCCTTCTAACAACTCTCCTTCCTTTGGCTTTTCAACCCCTTCAATTCCTTCACTGCCTTCTGTTTCCACCTATAGTTAGATCATATATGTATGTTTCTTCCTACATTTATGGCCTAGTGTATATCTTTCATCATACCAGAAGCAAAGGTTTTTGGCTCTTTTCTCATCAAAGGTTTTATTAGTGGTTACCTTTGTAGGGTAGGGATGTGGTAGTTGAGGCCCACTTGGGGTTGGTAATAACCCTGAATATGTAATTTGTTTAGGTATTGGATTATTGGTGACTGCATTAGGTACTATAGGTTTTTGGTTCATTGGCATTTGAAGGGTTCTTAGGTTTAGGTTGGTTGTTAAGTGTTGCTACTGTAATTTCTTGAAGCTTAGCAAGTAGTCCTGGCCACGGGCCGGTTTGGCCCGTGAACCGGACCGAAACCGGCCTGGCTAAACCCGGAACCGGAACCGGCAGTGAACCGGAACCGAAACCGTGGCTCTACGGTTCGGTTTCGGTTCACATAAATTGAAACCGTGGAACCGCCGGTTCACACCGGTTTATGAACCGGCGGTTTACTGTGCTGAACCGAAAAAAATTTGAAAATTTTTTGAAATTTTTTTAATTTTTTTTTGAATTTTATTTAAAAAGGCAACGGTTCCCTGCGCAGGGAACCGTTGCCTTTTTAAGAAAATTTGCAGGGGACCGTTGGTCCCCTGCAATTTTCAGTGAAGTTGCAGGGGACCGTTGGTCCCCTGCAATTTTTTGAAATTTCAATTTACCCCCCTATTTCTAATCTTTTTCAAAAAAATTTTTTTCTATATATACCCCTTTAAATTCTATTCTCTCAAATCTCAATCTCTCTACTCTCTCACTCAATCCTTCAAACTCTCATTCTCATTCTTTAAACTCTTAATATTCTCTCAATCTTTCAATTCAATTAAATTTTCTTAAATTTAATTAAATTCTTTCTTATTTTTTTATTAATTTCAATTTCAATTTTTTTTATACAATTCATAATTAATTATAGAATTTATTTCTATAATTAATTTTATTTATTATTATTTTATTATCTTTTATAATTAATCATATAATTTATTTATATAATTAATTTTATTTATTATCAAAAAATGGCAAGTAGTGGAAATTCTTCCGGTTCACGAAGATTTGGTCAATATTTACATATATCAAATGTGAATGAAAATCAATTTATAGATGATTTTCATTCACAAGAAAGTGAAAACCAATATGAAGAGGTGGAGCAACAACAACAACATCAACAACAAATGGAGATGGAACAACAATCTCAAAAAATTTCTACATCCGATATTTTCAAAATTCATTTCAAGAAAATGCAAAAGGAAGATGGTAATTTTGATGTTGCTTGCAATTATTGTAGGCGAATTTACAAATTCAAACAAGGAGGTGGATACGGAACATTCAAAAGGCACTTGGAGTCAAAACATCCGGAAAAAATGGGACAAAGCCGAGGTCAAACACAAATAACCGGGTATGGTTCTTCTACACACAAATCTTTATTTATGTATAGTGATAATAAAAGTAAAGAAGAATTTGCAAAAATGGTAGCAATAGATCATTTAGCATTTAGTTTTGGTGAAAATTTAGGTTTTAATAATTATTGTAAAACTGCATTAAATCCTGCATATAAAACTATTCCAAGAAATACATTAAAAAGAACATTATTTAGTTTATATAAAAAACAAAAAAAAGAGTTAATTCAATTTTTTACAAATTTTAATGGACGTGTATCTCTATGTAGTGATATTTGGAGTGACCATTGGCAAGTTCACTCTTATATGGGTATAACTTGTCATTGGATAGATGATGATTTTCTATTACAAAAAAGAATTTTATCATTTAGGATGTTTGATGAACGACATACGGCTGATAATATTTATAGAATAATTAAAGGAATATTAGAAGAATATAAATTACTTTATAAAATTTTTTCAATTTCATTTGATAATGCACGTTCAAATACTGCCTCAATAAATAAATTAATTGAAATTTGCAGACCTAATTTAGGTGGTAGATTTTTTCATATTAGATGTGCATGTCATGTGTTAAATTTATGTGTACAAGATGGTTTAGAATGTCTTAATAATTTTATTAGTCCAATAAAAATAGCAATTTCATATTTATGGACACATCCCCAAATTATGAAAGAATGGGGTAAATTTTGTAAACAACATAATAAAAGACCAAAAAGATTTCCTAAAGATGTGCCGACTCGTTGGAATTCAACATATGATTACTCAACGAGTCATTTGATTATAAGGATTTATTATGCTCATTTATTTCACAAAATGTGCCACAAATTATATTATATCCCCAACATTGGGATATTTGTTCAAAAATTTTAAATGTATTAAGAAATTTTAATAATGCAACATATACTTTAAGTGGGGTTTATTATCCCACTTCTCATTTATTTTTAAATGAAGCTGTTAATATTATTGGAGCTTTACAAGAAGCCGAACAAGATATTCTTTTACAAGAAGCTGTTTCTTTAATGAAAACAAAATGGTTAAATTACTATAAAATAATTCCAGAACTTTTTCTTGTTGCATGTTTTTTTGATCCTAGATTTAAATTAGATGGTGTCACAGATTATTTGACATTATATTATGAATGTTTGCAATTAGATGAAGTTAATATTCCATTAACTATAACTAATATTATGAATTTAATTAAAGAAATTTATGCTGAATATGCATTAATTTATGGTGGTTCTTCTTCCTCTCTACCACCTATTGCCCCATCATCAACCCAAAATATGAGTTATGGTGATCGTATTATGATGCAAAGGGGCAAAAGACCAAGAGGAACATTAGGCTCCACCTCGGAGCTTGATATTTATTTAACTACTATTTTTGAGTTTGGTGACAGCAATATAGGTAAAGACTTTCCAGTTTTAGAATGGTGGAGTCGACACGCATCAACTTTTCCAATATTGACAGCTATTGCTAAACAAGTTCTAGCAGCACCGGTATCAACTGTCACAGTAGAACAAGCTTTTAGTCAAGGGGGTAATATATTGGATGAGAGACGATCAAGTTTGGCTCCCGAATCTATTGAAGCTCAAGTATGCATGGACGATTGGACAAGAGCCGAATTACGACAACAAGAAATAAAAGTAGACTTCAATGAAGAATCGCTTGATTTAACTACAGATAGTTCGATGACGACGGGAAATAATACTCAAGATAGTGGAGGTGAATGATAAGGTAAGGGGGTACTGCCAGCTATTAGATATGCAAAGGTAAGAGAACTACGTAGGCTTTGATTCTTCTAAACCCCAAGAAGATACGTAGGAAGCTTAATTGAAAAATTAAGTCCAAGCCTTTCTTTTAAATTTCAATTATTGTAATTAATAATTTAAAAATTAAATCAAGATCATGTATTAAAATTGATGGTTCAATATCGGTTTCGAATCGAAACCGTCGGTTCCGAATCAAAACCGTCGGTTCCGAACCGAAACCGTCGGTTCCGAACCGGGGCCATGAACCGGAACCGGCGGTTCCGAACCGTCCTGTTACGGTTTCGGTTCAGGGTCCTTATATTTTCGAACCGTGAACCGGCGGTTCCGAACCGAAACCGACGGTTCATGAACCGTGGCCAGGTCTATTAGCAAGGGAGTAAGCTTCAGTTAGAGTCTTAGGTCTAAACATCCTTACAGGCATCTGCAAGGGATCAATTAAACCAGATAAAAAAAAGTTGAGGGTCTAGTCTTCTCTAATGCCAACCCTTAGATACAGCTCTTCAAAAGTGTCTAAGTATTGTTGAAGAATACCTACTTATTTCAGGTTACGTAAATTTGCTAAAGGGTCGTCATACCCATAGCTTCCAAATCTTGCTCTCATTGCTTCCACGTACTCTTCCCAAACTACTGCCAAACCATTTCTAGACTTCATGAAACTTTGGTGCCACTGAATTGTTCTTCCCTCCAGATGCAAGGCTGCTATCTTGACAAGGTCAACTATTGACATTCCATCCACCTTAAAGAAACACTCCACTATTACAATCTAATTCTCAAAATCATCTCCAAAGAATCATGGAAAATCTAAACGTGTTTGTCTTTCCCATTGTTGTCTCAGTTCTTGGACATTTCTTGGATGCCCTTCATCCCTTCGATTGGTCGTTTGGTTCATAACCTCTGCATGTTGAATACTCAGGCCACTAACAATGTTCTTAAGATCCTCCATCAACTGTTGCAATCTGTCATACGTTTCTTGTAATCGACCTTGTTGTCGAATTTCTACTTTTGTGACTACTTGGGCTATCATCTGAGTAATCTCCCTCTTTAGCTCTTGATTGTGTGTCTCTGCCATAGTCAATGAAGCTCTGATACCACTGATGCAATTACTTACTAATTAACAAGAATTGATCGAGAAGAAGAAAGAAGGAATCAGATATCATAGAGAGAAGGAGAATACAAGAACAAGAATGTGGGACGAGAATTCTGCTCAACAAAATTGTAACTGTCATTCCCTCCAAGTTTTACATTTTTATACTCCACCTAGCATTAACGATGTCGTACAAATTGTACTCTAAACGACAACGCTTTACATCATTTGCTTAACTACAAAACGACAACATCAGTACTTTTTCAACATCTACAAAACGACCTTCATGTGCGTTCCACTTCAATTCAATTACCTGTGCTTCTTCACATCATCCTCCTATCTTCAATTCAATTATCTTGTGCTTCTTTGCATCATCTTTCTGTCTTAACAGTTTGTATCACCATCGCTCTTCATTGTCATTGTTATGTCTTATTGTAGTTCTTAAGAGTGTTTTCAAAGATTCAAAACATATTTCAGTGTGAAAATAGAGGAAAATGTTAGTTTTGACTTTTTATTTGATTCATTCTTGGTCAATGTTATACTTTGATTACACAATTACATATATAAATGATATATTATTGTCTCGTTTTTACCTTGATAGCCCAGCCACCTAAGTAAATCAAGGATTTAAAAATCAGACCGGACCGACTAGTCGAACCGATCGGACCGTGAACTGGTACTGTAGCCGAGTATTATTGAAGACAGAACCATTGTAAGGTTGAAATCGGATTGGACCGCGGTCGAACCGCCAGTTCTCACATGAACCGCGGTCCAACCCGGTTCCCGGTTCAAGCTTAGTATAAAATAACACACTTATTTTTTTCCTGTTCTTCCACTGCACGCAGAAGCAAAACTTCAGTTGCTGCAACCGTCGAATTTCTCTGACTTCACGTGCTTGGGTATGTCATTTATTATAGAACGATAAAGAAAACGGTAAAACTAATGCAAATGTTGAGCCTGGTAAGGAGGCTGAGAATTTGAAGGATGAAGCTGATGCGTATACCAAGGAGCTAGCTAATATGGAAGATACTGGGCAAAACACAGGGGTGATGTAGCTATTAATGAAAAAAGAGAGAAAGAGTTAGAGACTGGGAAGAAAGAGAATGTTGATAAGGAATTACTGTTGGTATTTTCCTCAAAACTTTCAGATCTACTCCTAATATGTTTACATTAAGATAGAGACAGGGAAGAGGTAGAAACAGGGAAGAAAGAGAGAGCTAGCTAATATGTTTACAGTAAAAAAGAGAGAGGTAGAGACAGGGAAGAAAGAGAGAGCTAGCTAATATGTTTACAGTAAAAATGCCCAAATTCCTGAAAACTATAATTCTGGTCCAACCGATCGGTCCAAACGGTCTAACCGGTCCGACCGAAACCAGTATTTAAAACGGTTTTTATCCCGGTCCGGTTTTGAAAACCTTGAAGTAAATGTGTTTTTTAAAAAAAAAAAGAAAACTCCAATATGCTCGGAAATATCAAGTGACATTCCTCTGTTTTTATAATTTTCTTTCATTCTGTGTTCTTGTTTAATCAAAATTCATTGTTGGGTAAGTTTCTGAGAGTTGGCATTGATGATGATATTATCAAGTCTGTGATAAAGATAAATGTTCAGAGATTGCACTTCCATAATGAGTGATCAATATACTATTTTTAGTTAAATAGCTTGAAGCATTATTGCTTTGTCTTTTTGTTTAATGGGTTCTTGGGAGGTTATGTTTTCAGTGATCCAAATGTTGAATTGTTGCATTTCCTGAGTGACTTTGGTTGTCTAGTGAGCTTGAGGCTAATTTGAGAACTGGGTTTTTTGGTCCTTGTGGCCTGTAGAGGCTGAAAAGTAGCAACTTGAATTTTGATTACTTTTGCCTTTTGTTCAGGGGTCAGTCTTGTAATATGATTCCTGTTTAAGCGGTGATTTGGTCTTATCAGCTTCTGCTGCTTGAAACATACCTGTGTGCTAATCTTAATTACATATGATTGTGTAGACGTCAAGCATTTGAGCTTTCTCTTTGTTAGGTTTAAACTTCCCGGTTGCTGACAATGAAAATTTCGAGTGAGGACGGAAAGCAGTGTCTCTTTGATAGGCTTCATATTTCTGTTTCGAAATTTTTGTAATGCCCTTTCTATGTTTGATTTGAGGAAAATTTAGGTGATTAATTTGCTTAAACTATAATGGAAGCCAAATTCTCCGGCTTTCTAAAGATTGTGAGTGTAATCTTTAGAAGGATGTCCACTTCTAACAATAGAAGCCTTGAAATATGTGATTCTTCCCTAGACAAAACTTGAAAATCTGAGTGTAACAATTTTAAAATCTAAATAAAATCTGCTAATTTTGATTATAGGGAGAAATTACGATAATAGGAAATTTATAGTTCTTTTTCCTTATTTTTTATAATTGTGCATCATTTTGAGACTTTGAAATAATTGTGATTAGAACATAATCAACGTTAATAAACATATTTTGATAATCAAATTCTTATTATCAGTATTGTTATAACAATAAGAATATTCATCTTTGATATTATATTTAATAACAAGTAAATATTGTTATAACGATAGAGATATTTATCATAAATATTATATTTAGTGACCAATAAATATTATTATAATGACAGAGATATTTATTATTGATATTATATAAACGGTGAGAATATTAATCATTGATATTACTATTTTAACAAGAGGGTTTACAACTCTAATTATTTATATTAACGATGTGACTTTTCTTCTCGTCGTCAATATTTTTAGCAATAGAAGTTATAATTACGGGATTTTTTCTATTGTTAAAGCTCTTTAACGATAAAAAATAGATTTTTAACAACTAATTTTCCTCTTATTATAACCCTTTTTTTGTAGTGTATGTGGCTCAAATATATAATTTAAATTTGTGACTTATTGTCAAAACGACGTTATTTAAGAATTATTTAATATAATTCAAATCAAGTCATGAGTCAAGTTTAAATCGAATCGAGCTATCTATCAAGCTCGCAAGCCAAATGGGGATAAACTCTCTATAACTCGAGTTTAACTCAATTTTAAAACGAGTTAAACTTTTTAATTTGAGCTTGATGTATATTCAAAGTAAACGAATTTAAAATAAGTCTAGCCCTACTTTCAGCCACGGCCTTTTCTTGGCTTTTTTCGGGATTCTGCTTCTGCTTTTTTTGGGCTTATAATTTTAATAGAATTATATGCGCTTTTATAGTGTGGGCCGCTAGGTTCGTTTCAAGGCTTCGGGCCTTATAATTTGTTCTCAGTTGGCCTACACACGCTTTGTCGTCTTGTTTATATACAAGAGACGACGCGTCATCTCATCATGAAAATGAGTAACTGACGAAGCTGCTTCCTTTTTTAGGTTAGATCAGCCAATCGGTGTGTGATTGAGTAAAGGGCATGGATGACAATTGTCGTTCTCCTCAAAAGGCAATGGATGATATGCCGCCTAATGGAAGACTCGTGTACAACATGCCGTCAATCCAGAGGTTTTTGAATGGAGACCCATGAGATTTAGTAAGTAACTTAATGCCCTAAATCCAGAGGCACATAGCCAACTTATTTTATTTTATTTTTAATCTTTTTTGTGGTCGAATCTTTCACCTAAGTAATGAGGGGAGGTTAACATTAATATTCCACATATTTATTTTAAGTTACATTATATGCAATTTAGTTTCTGTAGATAAATATAAAGACTTAATTTATGTCCGAGAATATACTCAATACTGAAGTGGAAGGTTCTAACGGTATGTTGCTAAGCTAATCTCCCTAGGGTTTACTGTTTAGTGATCAGACTTTGTAAATTAAGGTCACTTTCACAAGAATCAAACTATTAATCTTATTTTTACTTATTAATATATCACAAACTGTAATATATCATACAAATTTTTAAAGAACCAGTTTATTTTTTAGCACTGCCCTATGGAAGCAGACCTGAAAGATCAGACAAATGCCTGGAACACACCGGCACACATAATATGATACACATCTTGCAACACAGGATCATTTATTTCCAACTAGTAATATTATTCTTCTAGGTCGTCGACGACCATTTATTCAGTTATCGTGCTGCGTGCCTTCACCACTTTCAATCTTCAAGTTGGCCAAGTATTTTTTACCGTTAAGCTTCAGGGAGGAGAAACCTGTAACGTAATCTTCCATCCTTATTTTCTTGAATAATGGTGGGTTTTCAGGGCTTATCAGGCTGCTTGCTGGTCCAATCTCTGCATCGAACCTTGGGTTGACGAAAAAAGCAACCGATATCCTCTCTTTCTCTGAGTTTATTGATGCCCTATGCTCTATGCTCTGATAAACTCCATTACTGATCATCTGTGCAGATTTAACGTTCAAACTCGTATATACTCATTATATTAAACAAATCATTACTTCAATTTCCATCTTAAACTGGTTAGGCTCTGAGAGAATTGTATTAGATAATTTTTTAATGTAGTCTAACATTAATTATGTTTTTAATTTAATAAAATCAGATAATTGAATAATATAATAATAGTTTTTAGATGAGTTTTAAGTGATTATTAAAGATAAATTCAATATACTTAAAAATTATAATATAAATATATAATATTAATATAAATCTTAAAGTTTATTAGATCTTTAATGGGAGGTTTATTAACCTTATGTTCACTTCAAAACCAATTCAATTAATTCTTACCACTAAAAATTGTTATTCAAAGGGGTTTTAAGAGCGAAAGAACAGTTACTTCTATGTAGATAATCTTGATAGTATTATGGAATCATAATTTTATGAATTCAAATTTCATAATATTTTAAATATTTATAATCTTAAAATTTAATTTAGTATTTTATAACCTGCAAAATGTATATTAAATCCTAAGAATTAATCCTGACCTTAAACTGTTACTTGTATGTCTGAATATATTTATCCGAAAGACCAATTGAAGGAGTGCAGTGACAGTACATCTCCCAATTGTATGAAATAGTAAGAGAGAAGTATAGCAAACCTCTAGAATATCCCCCAAGTTGATTACAAAGGCTTCAGGAAGGATGCTGAGAGGAATCCAAACGCCTTCCTTTTTAATCTGAAGGCCGTCAACTCCATTAACTTGATGCAAAATAGTGATGCCACTGACATCAGAGTGAGGAACAATACCCATAACCACCTCTGGTTCTGAACATGGAGGATAATAATTCAACCTTACTGATTGCATCCCATCCTCAAACAGTTCTTCCATTTCTTTTATCTCCATCTTCAGATTCTTTGCTATCATCCCAAGCAGTATTTTGGACAGATTTTGCAATTCCTGGAAGTAACACTCTAAAGTATTCCTGCATGTGCATGCAAATAAATAATTAATACTTATCAAATAGTAATCCATTCTTTCCAAGTTTATCATAGACAAATTAATCACCTTAATGATGAAGGGAGCTCTGGAAAGAGGTATGGTTTTCTCCTGTGAACCGGGTTGGTTATCATAAACAACCTGTCACCCCAATCAAGTTTTCCATCGGATCGAGCAAGGGATCCATATCCTTCAAACTCACCTTTTTTTATCTTGAATTTCATTTTGTCTTCAACAGGAAGCTCACAAAATTCCTGGATCTCAAGTTTCAGCTTCTCCATCAGTGAAGAGCTGACGCCATGGTTCACCAACTACATCATAATAACACAAACCCACAACAGTTAGGCTGTTTTTTTATTCGTATTTTATTTAACTATATGAACCTTTATCGTTCTAGTAACGTTTACAAACCTGAAAGATACCCCATTCTTTGCACGTTGCCTCCAACTTCTCTAGCTCAAGCTCTGTGTGTTCCTTGGAAACCAAACGTTCCAAGTCAATGGTGGGGGTTGCAGGAAAGTTATCGTTCCCGTTTAAGAGTTTTAGAGGCTCTTGATCGGGGCGATAGTAGTTGTTTGGCACAGTGATGTTGGGGTCTTTGATGAGTTCCTGAAGGCTAGCCATAGAGAATTCACAGTTCTCAATGTGTGGCTGAGATGATGCCATTTTCATCAATGTCGCTTCAAGCACAAACTGTAGTGCATACCTCCATATGGCAGCATGGATATTTATATATGCAGAAAAAAGAAGGAAATTGATTAAAAATTTTGTAATTTCATGAATTTGATTATTTTGTGTGTAATTAAGTAAGTGCTGTTTAGCTACAAGAAGCTAGACATTGACAGCCATTCACCTTTTGTAAATACTAAGAACTATATTATCAGATTTATGATCCTGAGTTTTCTGCAGAGGATGAAGATACAATATACTATTACTTCTTTTGCAGGTGTAATGAACCAAAAATGTAATTGAAGTAATTTATTTTTAACAAAATTTCTAGCTTTGCTATATTAATTTCATGTGATCATGAGAAGAATAAGATAAACAGAAGTATTAGTTAAAAGATGATTTTCAAGTTATGCTTGATACCTGTAATTTTTTACTTGGTAAATGAAGTTAATAACTTAATAACAAGTAGCTAAATTAATGAATAACTCTTTGATGAGCAGCACATTGAGAATAACAAGTCCATTCTTCTAACTTCTAATAAGAATGAAGGAAGTAATGTTATATATATTTAATTTTAAACTGAAAAGTAGAATGATAAAAACGTGGAACTAAAATTTCTGTCAATTAACATGTGGATATATCCATCGCATGGTGCATGTGCTCTGTCACCGTATAAACTTTAATTGGATATTAATTTGTTTAGGGTTCTACAAGATGTCAAATCATGTCTTCTTACATATTAAAAAATTATGTAGAATTCAAGGGGCGTACCTAAACTTAAATTAAATTAAATTTAAATCCAACCAATTTTAAATTTAATTTGGTTAATAAATAACTGAGCCCCAACCTAAATTTGATCAGCGAGCCAAAAAAAAGTCGTTCAAATTCGAACTCATAAACAAGCAAACTATTCGTAAGCTCCTAGCGAGCTCAATTTGATGCTCATTGGAATTATCAGATGCACGTGTTTGTTCACGAGAAAGAGAGATAAACTAATAAAAAGTGGAAAAGAAATAGAAAAGATGGTCCTCTTCGATTATCAAAGTTTTATAATGATAAAAGAACAGTTTCCAATAAACAATTTAAAACGTGTGAAAATGAACTAAAAAGACATCATTGTCTACTGAAACTGACGTCATCAAATGCTTAAATCTAAAGCACGGAGTGAATGCACGAAAATGGAGATGGAGTGTATGTCGAAAGAAGAAGAGAAAGGCCAAAATCAGAAGACTGAAGGAGGAGAAGAAGCTGAAATGCATGCATTAAGACTGAGAAGAGGAGGCCAGAAGATTGAAGAACAAGCTAAAACACGTTCATTAATCGGAGGGGGGAAAGTCCGTTTTCCTTTTACCAATGTTTTCCATTTACCAATGTACATTAATTGGAGAAAGAAAAGTCTTCTTTGCTTCGGCCAATGTGCATGTGAAGGGTGACTTTTCTGTATAATTAATTTGAAAAGAGAAGGCCACTATGCACGGGCATTATTTATATTAACATAAAAAGCTTTGAGCTCATTTATATCAATCTTGTTTCATTATTTCAGATTTATTCAAATTAAATTTAAATTTAAATTTAAATAAATTTAATTTAAATCTAATTTTTAATTAAATAAAAGGTCTGAAATCTTTTTTTAAGTGATGTTTGATTTAGATAATATTTTATTATCAAAATAAAAATAAATTTTGATAACTATTATATATATAGCACATTAACAAAACCAGTATTATCAATAGCCAAGATAAATTATACAAATTAACTGACACCTTTTGAATTTTTAATTTTCCAGTCTCACACAAATTCTTTGGTGGGTTTATATGGTTATTATAATTTGCATGCTTATGCAAAGCCAACCTCGGATGAATCTAATACAATAGCTTTAAAAAGATTCACCTTAGCATCTATTTCATCGCTTGCAAAATGTGACAACGTTGTTGATATGATTTAAAGGTTTTCCATGATGCTTAATTATGTTGTTGCATCTTTCTTGTTTTGTATCGCTTGGTCACGAAGTTGCGTGAGAGATTTGGCTGTCTAAATTAAGAACGTGCTCAAATGTGTTATATTTTCATATGGCCACAGGACTATTTTCCGTTCACGTTTTAGTCTAATCCCAAAAATATACTCATAGTAGTTAGAAAGCCTAAACACTCACTCATAAATTAATATCGTTATTTTTCTTCTAAATCTTAAGACCCTAGAAATTTATATCATTTTTCTCCTTAGTTTGAAAAACTAATATTTCTCTTATTAGGATTAAATTTTGAAAAGTAATATTTTCGTCAATTTCAAATTTTTTGGTGATTTTCCAATGAATGACGGCCCCTCTCTCCCTCTCGACAATAACTCTCCTCTAGCATCTTCTCTCCATCTGAAGCCCTCTCCTTTCGACTGGATTTCATCAAAATTCTTCAAATCTAGATGAAACTCTTCATTTGGATGACTACGGTGTTGTCTAGATGAATTGTCATCTTCTAGACAATGATGACACATCCAAATCAAGGGTTTATCATCTCTGGCATTTACCCTTAGTCTAGACTTATCGTCGTTATCCACACGACGACGATTTGTTAGGATTCTTTGAATCCAAACAAAATCCAACCTAAAGGAGAGAGCTTCAGATGGAGAGAAGACACCAAAGAGAGAGTCATCGTCATGAGGGAGAGAGCGGTTGTTGTTCACCAAAAAATCATCTAGAAATTTGAAAGGGGGAAATGTCACTTTTTTAAAACTTAATCCTATAGTAGAAATGTTATTTTTCCAAATGAGGGAGGGAATGATATAAATTTCTAAAGTTTTAAGGTTTAAGGGAAATATAATGATTTTATCTTTTTTTCTAGCAAAAAATTTTAACAGAAATTAATGTATGAATAAATTTTAACTATCATAAGTGTGTTTTTGAAATTAGACTAAAATTTGGATGAAAAATAGTCCATTAGCCGTGCCATCTTCACATAGTTATCACATGTTGTTTGACAAATTTATTGGTGACAAACTATATTCATAATTTATAGCCATCTGATTTTCATAAAGTTGTCACATGTTGTTTTAATTTCTCTGATACTACTAGAACAATTCGTGTTCGTTGATCAGTAACGCAGGCTTTAATTTTATCATAAACATACAAAAAAAAATTGTACGATGGGTCAACAACAGTGACATGTACAAATATAAATAAATAATTTCTTTAACATTTAGCTTGGCTTTGGTGTGCCAGCTACTCAAGTCATGAGCATGACATGTACAAATATAAATAAATATCTAAATATTAAAGTAGTTCTCTATGAATATTATTTAATTTAGATTCCTCTTAATTAAATAATATTCATAGAGAACTACTTTAATAAAACAATTAAAAGAAAAAAAACATAATTTACTAACGTTTTGCATTGGATATTAGTATTATAAATATTATAAAATACATGGCTTCCGGAACAGGTTGTAGTTGAAAATGATATTCATAATATAAATTTTAAATTTTAAATTTTAAATCCTAATCGCGACTCATTAAGAGATTAATATTGATTACTTTGTAAAACAATTAACAGAGCCAAGCTAAATGTTAAGGAATAACATTTAGATATTTATTTATATTTGTGCATGCCACTCTTGCTGACCCAGCATATAATTTTATGCATATTTGTGATAAAATTAAAGCCTGTGTTTCTCATCATTGAACACGAGTTGTTCGAGTGGCGTATATGAAATTGTGACCAATTATATGATTATTATACCAAGTAAATCAAAATTTAGGTTTTAATATATGGCCAATAAATTTCAAACATGTTCTCTTTTTGTTTGAATAACTTTCATATTGTTTTTCAGACCATCCTTTATAGATTAATATAATAAATTTGCGAAGCCAACTCCTGAAAAATAACACTTTACAAAATTACATAAAATTCCAATGCCTGTTCCAACATCTAGCATCGAATCTGGGACATATCTTTAAATGTAGAAACTTAATGCAAAAGAAAGTATGTATCGAAATTTAGATTACATTAAGCCAATATATGTATGCTTAACCATGTCAAGTGATATATACACTTTGAAGGGAACGTTTAATTTGAGTAATTTTTTATTTCAAAAAATAAAAGATTATCATAAAGATAAATTAACCAGAAAATTATTGAACATAAATTATAAATATATTTGTTAAAATTTAATAAAAATTAGTAAATAGAAAATAATTATTACATTTGATTGAAAGAAATGAATAAATATTAAAATATAATTTTATTTAAACGTCTTTGAATATAAATATTTTAAAATATTTTTTATATTTCTAATTACACCAATTGAAAATGAAGTTATTTTTATCCTAAAATATTAATAAATAAAAATATAATTATAACAAAATTGAGATTAAATTAATAATATTTTAATACTAAAGAGAAAGTAGTACCCATATCCCCTTTTATATTATTTAACATATTATCATTATTAATAAAAGATTATTAATTTTTTTATTATTTAATAAATCTAATAAAATAATGTTAATAATAAAATATATATTATTAAAATAATATTTTAATATATGAGTCAATAGTCCCTAAAGGGTATACAAGTGACCTTAGAATATGTTTATAATTATATTAAAGAGTAATATTATGTGTACCCACTTTAGGTATATAAATGTATATATATTCATACGTGTTATCACATAATTAAATATTATTTTATCCTTAATTTAAAATCATCAATTATATAATGACATATATATGTGTGTACATATTTGTATATCTAAAATGGGTACACATAGTTTTATTGTTATATTAAATTAATGTCACAACCAACTTGAATATAATTATATAGAAATCAAAAAGAAATTATAAAAGATTACTTAAGGATCATATTGCTTTGTTTACACGGGACAATAATATAAGAAATAACAATGTTAAATATATTAGTTTCGAATACTTAATTAGATATTTAAATCATGTATTATTATATGATTAAGTAATTTTTAATTAATGATAAAATAAATTTTAACATATAATGATATATCATTTAGATACCCAATAAAATATTTAAAACTAGATATATATAATTTTATTGTACACATAATTTAACCTATACATGCTTAAAAATAACTCATCAATCTTTGAACGTATCTTGATTTTACAATTCTTTTTCTTTATTTATAAATATTTGTGAAGTTATATGAATTGAAATCGCATAGTTTATTACCAATTTTGTATTATGATGTATAATCTAAACATGGGTTAGACTAATATAACACATTTTTATATATAATCAAACTATATGCATCACTTTTATGTACAATTTTATGCATAAATAACAATGTATTATCATATAATTACGTATTATTTGATCTTTAATTTTTAACTATCTAATTATATAAAAACATATTGTTATTTGTACAAATAATATTAGACTTTTATATAAATCCATGAACATTAATTTGTGGTAATTTAATAGTTTAAAAATCATTTAGTTCAAAATAAAATTAATTGATATTATCTTCTCATTCAAATTCATCGGAGTAGGTAAATTAATAATAAAATCATATACAATTTTGAGGTTCTAATTGAGTAATACTATATTATATAAATGACTGATTTTAATTGAATGACAAAGAAATATCTAATCATCTGATGACGATATTTAACTAATTACTCAGAACTAAATATACGTTTGAACTTAGTTTTAGAGATGTCAAAAATAGAAATGTGATTTTTAGGCTATAAATTATGAATATACTTTGTCAACAATAAATTTGTCAAACAACATGTGACAACTTTATGAAATATAACACATTTGAGCACGCTCATAATTTAGATGGCCAGATCTCTTACGCAACTTCGACCGGTGCCAAGGGATGACAATGGAAACAATTCCATTTTTTAATCTTTTGGCTTGTTAGTTTTGTTCAAAGTTCTCTCTCTTTTATGCTTTTTATTTTAAAATCAACATTTTAAGTATCCACTAAAAAAGTTGAATTATCCACTAAAAAGGATTGCCACAAATTCAAACAAGGTGCAAAATTCAAAGTTCTTTCTTCTTTGAGAAAATAAGGTGCAAAATTTGGACAAGGAAGTTTGGAGATCATGAATTACATACAAAGAGAGTATCAAGTCTACTGCTCAAGCACTTTTTGGTAAGTTTTCTACAAAAGGGAGCGTATTTATGCCTCTGTAAGTTGCTTTCTGGAATACACATCAGCCTCCATTATTCGTAAGACAGTTTCTTTAAGCAAAGATAGATCAAATTTATCTATATATTAAAAAACAAAAACAATGAGAAGCATATTTATCTTTCTCTTCGACTGGTATCGATTTCCACAAGCCAACAAAGTAATGACCAAGCGAGACAAAACAAGAAAGATGCAACAACATAATTAAGCATCATGGAAAACCTTTTCAAATAATCTCAACGGCGTTGCCACATTTTGCAATTGATAAAATAGATGCCAAGGTAAATCTTTTTAAAGCACGCACAGCAAAGAATTGTTCCAGTGAAGAGTATTAGTGATTTTATGAGATTCATATGAGGTCGGCTTTGCATAAGCATGCAACACCAAAAAAGATGCAACTTTACATTTTACTTACTACAAATATAAATAAAAAAAACACCGATTTTGTCGTTCGTTTTGGGCTATTATTTGGTTGGACTCCTGTTTTTTTATTTCATCTTTGTCCTCTGGTTGGGATTGGTCGAAATGTGAGAAATTATGATTGTTGTTTTTGTTGGATTGTCTAAGGAGACTCCCACCCATGATTTGGCACTATAATTGTAGGGGGAGCTTTTAAGCCTTTTGTTTGGTCCTTCAACCATTGTCAAGGGTATGCCCCTTTTATTCTATATATCTTCGTCCTCTGCAGAAGTCATAAATCTGATTGTATAGTTTTTAGTATTTACAAACGGTGAATGGCCGTCAATATCTAGCTTCTTGTAGTTAAACAGCACTTAATTAATTATATACAAAATAATCAAATTACAAAAATTTTAATTAATTTTCTTCTTTTTTCTGTGTATATAAATACCCATGCTGCCATATGGAGGTACGTACAGCAGATTGTGCTTGAAGCGACATTGATCAAAATGTTATCATCTCAGTCACACCTTGAGGACTCTGAATTCTCCATGCTTAGCGTTCAGGAGCTCATCAAAGACCCCAACATCACTGTGCCAAACAACTACTATCGTCCCGATCAAGAGCCTCTAAAACTCTTAAACGGGAACGATCACTTCCCTGCAATCCCCACCATTGACTTGGAACGTTTGGTTTCCAAGGAACACACAGAGCTTGAGCTAGAGAAGTTGGAGGCAACGTGCAAAGAATGGGGTATCTTTCAGGTTTGTAAACGTTGCTAGAACGAGAAAGGTTCATATAGTTAATAACTTAGATTAATTTCAGGAACCTAAATATATACAGATGATTAAATTGTTTGTTCTTGGACATGCAAAGAGGTTTCGCGTATTTATCTGTTATTTTAATGTGAAAATAGTGCTATGGATAATATATCGACTTTGAGTGTTAGGCACAAAAGATAATATATTTAAAAAGTTAAATGAAAAACAGCCTGACTCTTGTGGGTTTGTGTTATTATGATGTAGTTGGTGAACCATGGAGTCAGCTCTTCACTGCTGGAGAAGCTGAAACTTGAGATCCAAGAATTTTGTGAGCTTCCTGTTGAAGACAAAATGAAATTCAAGATAAAACCAGGTGAGTTTGAAGGGTATGGATCCCTTGTTCGATCCGACGGAAAACTTGATTGGGGTGACAGGTTGCTTATGATAACCAACCCGGTTCACAGGAGAAAACCATACCTCTTTCCAGAGCTCCCTTCATCATTAAGGTGACTAATTTGTCTATGATAAACTGGGAAAGAATGGATTACTATTTGATGAGTATTAGTTTACTTATTTATTTGCATACACATGCAGGAATACTTTAGAGTGTTACTTCCAGGAATTGCAAAATCTGTCCAAAATACTGCTTGGGATGATAGCAAAGAATCTGAAGATGGAGATCAAAGAAATGGAAGAACTGTTTGAAGATGGCATGCAATTAGTAAGGTTGAATTATTATCCTCCATGTTCAGAACCAGAGGTGGTTATGGGTATTATTCCTCACTCTGATGCCACTGGCATCACTATTTTGCATCAAGTTAATGGAGTTGACGGCCTTCAGATTAAAAAGGATGGCGTTTGGATTCCTCTTAGCATCCCTCCTGAAGCTTTTGTAATAAACTTGGGAGATATTCTTGAGGTTTGCCAAACTTTTCTCTTTTACTGTTTCTTGCTAAATACTGTCACTGCGCTCCTACAATCCGTCTTTCGGATAAATATTTACACGCATATAAATAACAGTTTAAGATCAGGATAAATTTCTAAGATTTAATATATATAAACATATAAGTTTAATGGTGCAATGCTAATTCTACAGTATCATAAAATACTTAATTAAATTTTAGGATTATAAATACTTGGAATGTAATACAAGCTGAATTCGTAAAGTTGTGATTCAGTAATACTAGCGAGATTATACCACATATAAATGACTAATATTTTACTCTTAAAACCTCTTTAAATGGTAATTTTTAATAAATAAAAATATACTAATTATTTTTATAGTAGACACATAAGATTAATAGACCGTCTATCAAAGATCTCATAAACCTTAAGACTTATATTAATATTATCTATCTAAATTATAACTTGTAAATATATTAAACTTATTTTTATTAATCACTTAAATTCATCTAAAAATTGTTGTTCGACTATTTCATTAATGGTTTTATTAAATCAAAACCATAATTAATATTAACCAATATCAGAAAATTTTTTATTACAATTCCCACGGAGTCTAACTTGTTTAAGAGAATTATTGAAGTAATTACTTGTTTATATAAGTTGAGTATATATGACTATGAACATTAAATCTGCACAGATTATAAGTAACGGAGTCTATCAAAGCATTGAGCACAGGGTAACGATAAACTCAGAGAAAGAGAGGATATCAGTTGCCTTTTTCGTCAACCCAAGGTTCGATGCAGAGATTGGACCAGCGAGAAGCCTGGTAAACCCTAAAAACCCACCATTGTTCAAGAAAATAAGGACGGAAGATTACGTCAAAGGTTCCTCCTCCCTGAAGCTCAATGGACAAAAATACTTGGCCAACATGAAGATTGAAAATGTGAAAGCATGCAGCACGATAATTGAATAAACGGTCGACGACCTAGAAGAATAATATTGCTATTTGGGAATAAATGATCTTGTGTTGTAAGATTTGTATCATACTGTGTGTGCCGGTGTGTTCTAGGCAATTGTCTGATCATTCAGTTCTGCTTCCATAGGGCAGTGCTGAAAAATAATTTGGTTCATGTGATGCTTTAGAAATTTGTGTGATATATTACAGTTTGTAATTTATTAATAAGTGAAAATAAGATATTGTTATAATAAATGGTAAAAATTGTTTAATTGTTTGATTTTTATAGATACCCGAGTATGATCACTAAATAATAAACCCTTAGCTCATCTAAATTGAACACTTTATTCGAAGGTTGAACTTCTTTTATTTGATGTTACTGTTATTATTGTAGAGTTTCTTCTTCTAATAAGATTTCTTTAACCTCAATATTAATAAAGTCTCTATCAACACTCTCCGTCAAGTTTTTCTTTAATATCTTAAAATAATTGGATAGCATAAATATCAAATTAATGACAAAGAAAACACGTTAATAATATTAATAATAAAACCAATAAAGTAAAATAAAGTTTCAATAAATTAAAGTTGTCACCTAATTTTAATACTTTTCCTAGATTTTTTAGTTAATAATTTAAATAAAAAGTATTAAATAGATTATTAAATTTAATATAATATAATATATGATCGACATTCAATTATAACTAAAAATTATTTCTAACCCGTGTGTATTCCTATTCTAGGCCTATGTGTATTCTTATTTGAAGCTCATGTGAGAGTCTGGGCCTTACTTTAGATATATATCATCTTAAAATAAGTAAATAAATTAATCTTGAAATATCATCATAAAGATTTAAATTTTCAATAAAACTACGATACTTATTTTAGATATATAAATATATACACACTTATATGTGTTATTATATGATTGACTAATTTTAAACTATAAATAAAATAATACTTAATCATGTGATGATAGTTATGAATGTATATAAATTTGTATATCCAAAAATAAATACGCATAACATTACTCTTAAATTTTTACTCTCACCCTCATAATCCTTCTTATTTACAGCTTCAACTACTGTCTTTGGGCTAAGGTAATAATTCTTTGGTCATTAATATTTGACGAGAAAATATTGAGACCATGTGAAGTCCGAATAACAATAAAGTGCCAACTTTTATAAGACCTGAAAAGAATGAAACTGGGTTAATTAATTTTCACCTTGATTATATGATTTTTGCATAAAGTAAGATTGAAACTTTGGAAATGACGATGATGACCTTCATTTCCTAATTTATTAAAGTCATAAGGATAGAATTTTACTTAATTATGTGAAATCACACATGTGGCCTGTGACGTTCCGGTGATTGAAGCTACCAGGGGAAGTTCGTTTCACCCATAATTTGTTCTGGTGGCTTAGGATACCAGGGAAGGTCTCTATGTTCATTCTCAAACTTTTTACATGGGCTTAGAAATATACTTGCAAATTTTATAAATTTAAGGGTGAGTCTGGGCCTATTCTTACAAAGATTTAGGTTTGCCCTAACTTCTTGCGTGGGCATAAAATTATGTTCCTATGGGCTGTCAAGGAAAATGTCTAGTTAAGAAAATTATTTACCTTATTCATATATTCATCACTATATCTAGGGAGATTCATCCAACTTATGTCCCCTTTACCCCTTGCCTTAATAAACTGAAAATATATATATAATACACACAAAATTAATTTTTTATGAACCTATGATAAGTAATTGAAACCTATGAAGCAGAAAGTAGGAATAACATAAGATTTTTAGGAGTGTTAAATCAAAATTTGACTGGAGCACAACCTTATCCCCATCTAATCCGCATGTAAAAGGAACAAGTAATTGCAGACTCTGTGTGTGTGTGTGTGTACCGAAATATCAATCAGTCTATTTGAAAGTTTATGTGTGACACAATATATTGCTAGTGAAATTAAGTTGGGTATATTATAGGCTAGTTTATTGATATTAAAAAATAGAAGACATAGAACTAATTCTCAGGAAAGCGTAATATCTTCACAAGTTGGTTGGACACGCAAGAAAATAACTAATTCAAAAACTGCTTCATTCATTCGAGCGCTCTTCAATTACACTCTCTCCTAGTAATCACCAAATTTGACTTCGTAAATTCTGCTTTTGACTCTTCTCTTTCATTGAGCTGGTTAGGATGCCTTGTTGTTACCTCATTAATCCTATGTGTCATAACATTATCCCTGCGTTAAAAAAAGAATTGTGTCCTCCCAGGTTGAGTCTTCTAGTGGTAGTAAGTCCCATTGCACTAGTAGTTGAGAAACTGGTTTTCTTTGTCGCATAATAACTCTTATATCCTCCTATATTTCCATAAGAGTCGAAATTGGTGAAGAATCTTAAGTTAATATGTTAGTATTTTAAGTATAAAGTATGAGACTTGAATCCCACATTAAAAAATATGGATAACTAGTGTGAAGTTTATATGGTTTTGGGTTCTCTCATTTTAATAATTAGCTTTTAAAGTATGATTCTCCTAATATTCATAACATTTGGTATCAGATTCATCACCACTCTCACATCGCACGATTGCAGTGTGTTTGCTCGAGATTATCAGAAAGCTAACATATAGACAACTAACGTACAGTCAGCTGCAGTGTGTTTGCCCGAGATTATCAGAAAGCTAATGTACAGTCAACCTATATGAGCATTGGGGTTACAGATCTTATATTAAAAAGTATAAACAACTAATATGGATTTATATAGTCTTGAGTTCTCTCATCTTAATAATTAATTTTTAAGATGTAGTTATCCTAAGGTTCATATCATAATGATGGTAAGCTAGTCTAAACTTAAGTGGGATCCCAACATAATTCCGAAGCAACGCAACATGAAAAATGTCGTGTATCTTACTGGCTTAAGGTAATTTTATACGATAAGTCAAGTAGCCAATATGTTTAACCTCCTGATAGGGTCCCAAAAAAAGACGTTGTCCTTACTTCTATTTTGGGTTTGATACAAATTGGCTTTTAATTTACGTAACACCATGGTATCGTTAGAAGAAGACTTTGCAAAATATTGTGACACTGATGAGGCCGACCATATACAATTTGAAATGAAGTCATGCTCCTTGATATATGGAAAGCATTATTATACTAGAATTCTACGCCATGATAAAAGTTTCATCCATTGGTTTGGTTCATCATCACAAAACAAGACAAATACATCTCTAAATGGTGATTTAGACTTTCAGTTTGTCCATCCATCCCGGGGTGATAGGCACTACTCATGGATAATGCGGTCCCCTAAGGATGTAACAATTCAGTCCAAGAGGAACAGATGAAAATTTTATTACAACCACTAACTATGGATTGAGGAATTCCATGCAATTTGGCAATTTCAGCCACAAATTTGGTAGCAACCATTGATACAGTAAAATTAGCCAGTAAAGCTAAAAAATGCCCATATATTGAACGTGTATCTACCACCACCATTATGACTGAATTTTCATTAACCATAGGTAAACCAGTAATAAAATCCAAGGATATGTCTTCCCATACTTGATTTGGAATGGGTAAGGGTTATAGTAATCCTCCTGGTTTAAAATTGGTGGATTTAGCTTGCTAACATATTAGGCCATAATCAATAAATTGTTTGACATCTTGGCAAAGACTTGGCTTAATAAAACTGCTTCTAATTTGCATAAATGTACGTAATATACCAGCATGGCCACCCAATGGAGATGCATGAAATTCTTGAAGTATGGCTTGTCATGGGGTATAATTATCCAGAATAACCAATCTGCCCAAAAAATATAATAACCCATTAATGACTTTGTTGTTCAGGAAAATGAGCTGGATGTGTCTAAATAGATTGGATAGCAGCCATGGTAGTTGGATTTGATAGTAGTGTTTGTGATACAAACCTTCAGATGGAGCAGAACTACTCCTTACTGCAGTGCTCTCCTATGCTGATGACTGAAGCATTCCTGCAGCAGCTTTTCCAGAAGTGTCTTCCACCAGTTCAACTATCAAAGCCGTTAAGGATATTCCAGATTGTTTTCTCCAATGTGATATATTCAATGTAATTAATTCACAGACAAGGATTCATTCACAGCAGAACATATGAATTTATTTCATTCATTAATGGAATGTTACATTTAACAATCAAGTTTCCTGTCAATGTTACATATCCATAGCAAAATACATTCAAAAGAACAAGGTACTCAGCTCCCTTTACAATCCCCAAACCTGCTCCAGCTCTTCGAGAGGCTGTCTTTCCCTACTCTTCCTTTACTTCTGCCAAAAATTTCTTCTACCTTTTTTCTCTGTCCTCCAAGTCTTTTTATACTCCTTTTCCATTCCTTCGCGCCTGCTGTTTCTCTCAGAGAATGTCACCTCATCTTTTAATTCCCTAGGATCTGGTACATGCTCCTAGCTTCCATTACCTGCTGCCTTTGACTCATACTACTTTCCTGGCTTGATTGATCATCTTGTACTCTCCTTATCTGGCTGCCACTTGTCATTCTTCCTTTCTCCTTTGATTTCTTCTTAACATATACTTTTGCCCTAACAGTTTGTTGTAATTTTTTTATAAAAATAAATTTGGGTTGTGAGAATCTGTGAAAATAGAAAATTTGGCTTCATGGTATTTTTGGAGTTATCTTCAGTCTTGACATGAATTTGGTGGCATCGTACTTGTAAATTTAATTTATTGAGATAATTTAAACCTCCTAGTTCATCTAATAACTCTTTGATAGTCGAAAATAGAAATTTGTCTCTAACAATCACAGCTTTTAGCACTCTAAAATCTTTGCAAAAAAGCCGCATGTACTACCACCAAAGAACAAGAGAAGGGTTGGTTCTGGGATGTATTATGCCTTCATTTAACATCTCAATAACTAGTTTCTCAATCTCAGTTTTCTAAAAGTGAGGAGACTTGTAAGGCTACACATTTACAAGCAAAGTTCCTATCAACAAAGAAATATCAAGATTATAACTTCGGAGAGGAGAAAGTCTACTAGGCATCTAAAAAATCATGACATATTTTGAAGTAATGTCTTCAATTGTGACATTTTCCCCAAACTCAAATCAGGTCTTTCCGGTCAACACAACCCATATGGCTAGAATCTCTAGGCAACAATAATAGGTCATCGATTTAGTGTCATGATAAATTGGTTGTACTGAAGGAAGCTCGTGTTTAATGGCGACCTGCTTTGCAGTTTCACCATTGGATCCCTACAAGTGAGTTACGTGGTAAGATTTTTGTAGTCATGAATCGTCAGACCCAAGGTAACCAACTATGTTATTCCCAAAACAATATTAAATCCAGAGAGGAGTAACACATATAAATTAGTAATAACTTCAAAGTTTGCTAATTGAATCTTTGCTTCTTGAATGCAACCTTCGCTAAATAATTCCTCACCACTTCCCACTGCAGCTGCAAAGTTTTAAGTTTGCATAATTAGAAGGTCTAAGGATGAGGCAACTCAAATTCGCATGAAAATATGTTTGCTTCCACTATCAACCAACTCTTGTGCCTTTTCCCCTGCTATCCAACCTTCAAAACGCCATGTTGCAAGGGACGTTGTACCAGACAGAACATTGAATGAAATCTCACCCAAAACATCCTGTTTTTTCTCCTACGAGATTGTTTAACCATTTGTTCTTCTTCTCTTGAGCAAAACTCTTTGTCATCCGGATCTGGATCCAATAAATAAAATTGAGACTTTGATTTACATCGATGGTTGGGAGAATACTTTTCACCGCAATGATAGCACAAACCCTTCTCCCTTTGATGTTGCATTTCCACAGCGGGGATTTTTTTTCACTGGCAATATTGGAGTTGCATTTGTCTTCGTTCTAGCACAATAGTTTGTGTAGTAATCTGACTAGGATGACTTTATGATCCTGGTGTAATTTTTTTCTTTTTTTTGTAAATGAGCTAAACCCACCATTTGGGTTAGATTTATGGGTCTTAGACAAATTACCTCAACTCTAGTATATGGCTTTAACCTTGAAATAAAACAACTTAGCAGAAAATAGGCAATCCCATAGCTGTATTATACAACTCTTCAAATTGGTCGTGATATGCCTCTATCATCGTTGTTTGGACCAATTTCGATAGTGCCCATTGAGGATCATCGAACTTTGTATGTCCAAATCAAGATTTTAAAGATTTTGTAAATTGATCCCATGAAGTGAATTGGTTGTACGTTGCCATCCACTAAAAACATTGCAAAGCCTTTCCATCTAAATGAAACGAGACCATTGACATTATTTGTTCATGCGATGTTGCCTACTGCACAAAGAATTGTTCAGCATTGAATGTCCATGAGACTGGATCGACTAAATCAAATATTGGAAAATCAAGTCGAGGAGATCTAGCTTGTAGAGGTTCCATTATTTGATCTGTACATGGATTTCCTTGATGTTTCGCCACCATTGATGGAGATGCAACTGTACAGTGATTATTTGGAGGTGATGATTCATGCATTGACTTAACAGCTTAATCTATTTTCCATCCATCAATGTTAACATCAAAAACACATCTATGACTATCAGTTGTCACGTTCCCATGGAAGATTGTATAGCATCCAGACGCTAAGAATGAGATTGCGCTATAGTCAATTCCTGTAATTGCGCTATGTCTCTCAACGAAAGAACCAATGAAACGATCAAAGGATTTTGAACAAGAAACACACACATACACACAGGAAAAAAAAAAAGAAAAGAAACATATCATATCAATGGTGCCAAAAATATAATTTGTTGATTACCAAAAATAAGCCAACTCTAGTTGGCAAGTCTCCAATACGAAGTGAACAAGAACGGAAAGGAAACTGCTCAAAAATCCCCCTAACCATATGACACTCATTCAATTTAAGATTTTGTATTTTAGCTCAAGGATTGGAATCCTATTAAACTAGAACCTATGGTTTAAATTTTCGTCCAATATTCATCTTAATCTTAACAAAGTACAATTAGCTCTTGCACCATTAGATTAAGATAACAAATTTGAAATTAGATTTTGATTGATTTCCACAAATGAATTTTGAAATAAGTTTTGTGTGTGAGATTAAGAGTTTGTCCTCCTCTTGAACCTTAGATATCATCTTTCCAAAAGTACACATTTATTCAGTTGAATATATATATATATATAAACAAAAAATACACATTTATTTTGTTGAATCAACTCAAAAATTTATCTCCTAACAATGCAAGATGTGATATAAAGGGTATGAATATTTTGTATTCATTTCGCCCTAAAAATGGGACAAGGCCAATTCCAATACCGTATAAAACAGGTTCTTGGACTCCCATCAAATCAAATTTTGAATTTCTATTCCCTTATAATATGGGCAAGACGATTCCACTTTCGTTCTAATTCTAAAACACCTCACTTTGAATTCTGACTTTGAATTTTTCTCTGCATAATTTTCAATGTTCATTTGGCCCTGCAAATGATTTCTGATATATAAGTAGCCCGCGATGCAGTGCTCTTCCCATCCTCAAAAAATGAGTAAGTCTTGTAATTTTCCATTTTTCTTCTTTTCCCTCCTGCTTAGCCATGCAGTTTTTGAGCTTGAAGCCTCAAACCCTGCTCACAGAAACCTTAAGTTATCTCTACCTTCTTCATTTCAACCTTACAGGACAGGTTACCATTTCCAGCCTGCCCAGAATTGGATGAGTGGTAATTTATTTTTTTTTGGGTCCAGTCTTCTTGATTTGGTAACTTTAGCTTCATATATTTACTGCTAGTTATTTCTCTAACATTTGCTTCCTGTGATCTCTTGTTTTTTTACGTTTCTGGCTTGGAAATTACGTGGACTAAAATCTGCAGTTCCCAACGGTTAGTTCTATGTTTTGTTATACAATAATCTTCAATAACTACTTGTTTTCCACTCTTTTTAACCTCAGGAAAATTCTTTCAGGGCCAATGATTTACAAGGGAATTTATCACCTTTTCTACCAATACAATCCACACGGTGCAACGGTTGGCTCTGGTAACCTGTACTGGGGACACTCTACATCAGCGGACCTGATTAATTGGATCCCACATGAGGAAGCCATCAACCCATCACAGCCGTATGATATGAACGGTTGCTGGTCGGGTTCTGCTACAATTCTACCAGGAGGCAAACCAGTCATCTTGTATACTGGAAGGGACCTAAATAACAAACAAATCCAGAACTTGGCACTGCCCAAAAAATTGCCTGACCCTTACCTTATAGAATGGGTTAAGTCAACAGAAAATCCTGTAATAGAGCCTCCTCAACAAATTGATCCAGACTCATTTAGAGATCCTACAACAGCTTGGCTAGGCCCTGATGACACATGGAGAGTGATCATAGAAGGAAGGCAATTTAACGGCACTGGATTGGCAATTCTTTACAGAAGCAAAGATTTTGTAAATTGGACTATAGCTGAACAACCATTACATTCTGAAGAAAAACTGGAATGTGGGAGTGCCCGGATTTCTTCCCAGTTTTGAATAATAGTCGAAATGGCGTCAATACATCAATGATTGGATTGAACATTAGGCACGTGCTTAAAGCAAGCGTGAAGGCAAGTGACCGTTACATTATTGGTAAATATAATGTTACGGCGGACAAGTTCATTCCAGAAGAAGGTTCCATAAATGGTGTTTCAGCTTTAAGATATGATCATGGGAAATTCTATGCTTCAAAAACTTTCTTTGACAGTGCCAAAAACCGGAGGATTTTGTGGGGCTGGATTGATGAATTATCTAGTGAACCTGATGATGTTAAGAAGGGATGGTCCGGATTACAGGTAAATTTGCTAACTTCAATCTCTCAACGGCTTAGTTTCAAGTATCTTTAAACCACATATAACACTCTTTTTTCAACTGAATTTTCAGGCAGTTCCTAGGAGTCTTTGGCTAGGCATATCCGGTAAACAATTGATGCAATGGCCTATAGCTGAAGTTGAGAAACTACGAGAAAATCCAGTAAATTTGCCAAGCAAATTGTTGGGGGAAGGATCATCGCTTGAAGTTCTTTATATCACAGCCGCACAGGTTAGATTTTATGTTTATAATCAAAGTCAAAAGAAAAGGTCCGGATGGACGACGACATAAGATCTTATTAAACAGACGTACAATGATGTGATACAATTATTTCTCGGTTCGATTTGTTTTGCAGGCAGATGTTGAGATATCATTTCAGATAACTGAATTTGAGAAAGCAGAAGTGCTGGACCCAAGTTGGACCAATCCAAAGTTGCTCTGTATCCAAAAGGGTGCATCAGTTAAAGGCGCTCTTGGTCCATTTGGGCTGCTAGTTTTGGCTTCAAAGGACTTAAAAGAATACACGGCAGTGTTCTTCAGGATTTTCAAAAACCAGAATAAATATGCAGTTCTCATGTGCAGTGACCAAAGAAGGTTCTTTCCCTCCTTTTCTCTCTTTTCCCCTAATATTTTTACATTTTTTTTCTTAATATAGTCCTTTCTTTTTGCATGACAGTTCTTCCTTGGATAATGACAATGAGAAACCAACATTTGGAGCTTTCCTGGATGTGGATCCAGTTCATGAGAAGCTATCACTAAGAAGCCTGGTGAGTTGATATCAAACACTTAATAATTCCAAATATTGATTCAATTGGGAAATATTATCAAACGGAAACGGTGATATAACTAAGATGACCATGGTTTACTTATCACTTGCATTAATCTTGTAGATTGATCACTCTATAGTGGAGAGTTTCGGTGGAGGAGGAAAAGCCTGTCTGACAGCCAGAGCTTATCCAACTGTAGCAATTGGTGATGAAGCTCACTTGTATGCATTCAATTATGGAACTGAGAAAATCAATGTGACAAGCCTGAGTGCCTCGAGCATGAAAAAGGCTCAAATAAACTGATGCAAAACTGAATAGCTGCGATGGAAGGAGATATCATGCAGATTGCTACATTTACATATTTATAAATAAATTATTCCTATATGAGATATGATATCACCCACTATGTATTTACTTTCTTGGTCAATTTATATATCTATTGCCAATTTTCCCGTCGTCACATTAGGTACTCTTGCGGAGGTCAACATCATCAATACACTTAATCAAATAAACTGATGCAAAATAGATTTGGGTTTAATGATAAAATCATAATTTTACTTTTGTCTTTGACAGAAAATTTTAATAATAGTTAACCCATAAAACCCCTCGAATGTATATTTGTCTTTGTATTCAAACTTGGGTGGGAAATAGTCTTTTGGCCTTAAGTATATTACTTAATGTTGTGCCAAGAAAGAAAATTTGTGTGTTCAATTCGCCCCCCATTATGGGACAAGACCAGTTGAACCAAAATACAGACAAGTATCAATTTTCATTGTCACCAAAAGTTAAAAAGTTGAGCAGCTTGACTTCTGACCTGAGCAATATGAAGACACATACACTGCCTCCTGGATAATTCTCTCTTCAACTTTAATTACACCTCCTCCTAATTTTCAGGCTCATTTGGCCCTGCATGTAATTATTTAAGAATGAGTAGCCTGCAATTTGTAAACTTCTCATACTCAAAATGAACCCACCATTTAAGACTAGCACAGTCGTAGGCACGGGGCACCTAGCCCGTTACCATCACTACAATGGTTACAAAAAGAGTATATTTATATCGTTTCAACCAATAAATCGCTTAAAGAATTCATCAAAAATAATATTTCAAACACGTATTAACCATTTCTAGCTAAGAAAGCATAAATTCTCTTAACGAAATTCAAAACTAAGCCGATGGAAAACTCCGGCTTCTTCAATTTTCAAAGACAAAAATCGGTACACACTTTTAAATCATAAACTAAACAAACAAAGAAGTATTTTCCCTCAAGAAAGAAAAATTTTCAAACCAGAAAATGCAATATCTAAAAAATGTTGAAACAAACCCAAAAACCAACACAAATTGATATGATTATTAACCTATGAAGCCATTTTGAAAATGATTAGGACTGAGAAATTGAGTGAAAACAAAAAATTGGAGCTGAAATTGTCAAAATCAGTAAAGAGAAATCTTGAAGGTAGGATGGATAGGCCGGTGAAAGGGGAAAAAATTTGGGGTGGGCTGTCATTAAATATTGTATAAAAGTTGGGATGACCTAGACAATTGTCATCATCTAGCAATACGTTACGTTGGTCGCCAGTAACCAAAGAGAAAAGTGAGAAAAAAACTTAGAGAATTGAGAGAGGAGAGAAGTCACTTTTTTAAGTTTAGGTATAAAAATAAATATTAATTTTTAAAATTTAAAAAATAAAATAAAATAAAATAATATATTTTTTAATATTATTATTAAATATATTTAATAAAAAATTTAATATGGGTTTGAGGGTGATTGGAGGTTTTTTTTGCCCATTAATACGTGGCAAGACAAATTGCAGTTGCACGAAAATATAGAAAACAACTAATGTATGATATTGACAGTATATTTAGCTAAACAAGTCCCACTTGCAAGTACAGACAGATATGATTTTTGACTATTACCAGAAGAACAAACAGATAAGCGTAGCTTAAATGAGGTCTTTTCTTGCATTGTGGGGACACACTGCTTCAAGGCCTTTAAATATTTTTACTCTAGTCCTTTTTTAATTTTGTAATGTTCAAGCCAGCTCAGTGACCAATCAAAAATGGCCCTGCATATTGTTGAGGAATATACTTTGTCCAAGAAATGATTAACAACATACTCAAGTCTTTCGTTCTTGTTATAAAGAAACCAATAGGCTTCTTCAATGCTAAACCCACCATGGCCAGCTCTTGTGTTTCTGTAGTCTTATTGCTCTTTACTCTCCTGCTAGGCCATGGCCTTTTTCAGCTTGAAGCTTCAAAGAACGCCTGCAGAAACACTCATACTGCTCAACCCTACAGAACCAGTTATCATTTCCAGCCCGCCATGAATTGGATGAATGGTAACATTTTCTTTTCTTTTCTTTATTTAAAATTTTCAAGACTAGTTAATCTTGTTGCTATTGTCTACATCTCTAATGATTTCTTGTGTTTATCCTTTGAACATGTCGTGATTGTGGCATGAACAAAATTTCGGGTTTCCTTATGCAGATCCTAATGGTTAGTTTTACTCTTCTGCTCTTGTTTCAGCCTTTACACTGATTATTTTTTCCCCAATTCTGTTAAGAAATAATCAAGAGTGTAAGTTATTTCGGAGTTTCTGTTTGTGTTAAGCGTTGACTTGATGAAATTGTCAAGCAAGGTAATGAGGGATTGATGTAATTTCTTAATTTCAGCTCCTATGATCTACAAGGGAATTTACCACTTGTTCTACCAATACAATCCACAAGCAGCAGTGTGGAACGCCAGTATTGTGTGGGCACATTCTACATCAACTGATCTGATTAATTGGACCCTTCATGATCCTGCCATGTACCCATCAGAGGCGTCCGATATCAATGGCTGCTGGTCAGGTTCTGCCACAATTTTACCAGGAGGTGAACCAGCCATTTTATACACGGGCATTTCCTCAAACAACAAACAAGTTCAAAACCTGGCGGTGCCTAAAAATTCCTCTGATCCTTACCTTACAGAGTGGGTTAAGTCTGCAGAAAATCCACTGATGGAACCCCCTGAAAATATTGATCCAAACTCCTTTAGAGATCCTGCCACAGCTTGGCTAGGCCCAGATGGCACATGGAGAGTGGTCATAGGAAGTGAATTTCATGATAAGGGATTAGTATTTCTTTACAGAAGCAAAGATTTTGTGCATTGGAGTAAAGCTGAACAACCTTTACATTCTGTAGAGGGTACTGGAATGTGGGAGTGCGTGGATTTTTTCCCAGTTTCTACAGATAGTCTAACAGGCTTGGATACATCAAAATTTGGACCCAACATTAAACATGTGATTAAGGCTAGTTTATTTGATACAAAATTTGATTGTTACATTATTGGTACATATGATGTTAACACTGATAAGTTTATCCCTGAGGAGGGTTCTATAGATAAAGTTACAGGATTAAGATATGATTATGGGAAATTTTATGCTTCAAAGACTTTCTTTGATAGTGCCAACAACAGGAGGATCTTGTGGGCATGGGTTAATGAATCATCCAGTGAGGCTGATGATATCAAGAAGGGTTGGTCTGGATTACAGGTAATTTAGAGATTAGTTAATCTGGTTGAATGGCAAGTCATGTTCAAGTCATTGTTACTTTTTCCTTGGATTCATTTTGCAGGCGATTCCTCGCAGCCTTTGGCTAGATAAATCTGGGAAACAGTTGATGCAATGGCCTATCGTTGAAGTTGAAAGGCTACATGGACACCAAGTTGAATTGCCAAGCAAATTGTTAGAGGAAGGATCACTGCTTGAAGTCACTGGTATAACAGCTGCACAGGTTAGTTTTTCATTTAGAAGTAATGAAGAGGGAAATGTGGCAACACATATATCACCTTAACTATCTATTCACATGATATATATACATATAAACTATGACATATTTTGCAGGCAGATGTTGAGATATCATTTGCAGTAACTGGGTTTGAGAAAGCAGAAGTTCTGGACTCAAGCTTGACTAATCCGCAGTTGCTCTGTAGCCAATTGGGTTCATCAGTTAAAGGAGCACTAGGTCCATTTGGGTTGCTAGTTTTGGCTTCAAATGACTTAAAGGAATATACAGCAGTGTTCTTTAGAATATTCAAAGACCAGGACAAATATGCAGTGCTCATGTGCAGTGACCAAAGCAGGTTTTTTTCTCTATCTTTACTCTCTAAAGCTGTTAATTTCAAACAAAACATCACAAATTTGATCTATTTTTGAGTCCTATTTTATCTCATGTTTGGAATTGACTATAGGTCTTCCTTAGATACTGCAAATGATAAGACCACTTATGGGGCTTTTGTGGAAGTGGATCCAGTTCATGAAAATCTGTCATTAAGGAGCCTGGTGAGTTGAAATAAATAGAAATCCAGCAATTAATTTACTTCACATCTAATTCATCACTTTTCCACAGATCGATCACTCTATAGTGGAGAGCTTCGGCGCAGGAGGCAAAGCTTGCATCACAGCTAGAGTCTATCCAACCTTAGCTATTGATGAAGAAACCCATTTGTATGCTTTCAATTATGGAACTGAGAAGGTAAAGATCACAAGCCTCAGTGCCTGGAGTATGAAAGAAGCTCGAATCAATAAAATAATACAGCAAGAGGATCACCATATCCTGATGGATTCCTAAAGAAGGAGATGTTACTTACTAGAGTGATTGAAGCAGTGGATCTCTTGGTTTTGAATAAATTATGTCACCTTTTCATTAAACAATGTAAGGATTTATACAAACAATCTAGTTACTAAAACTAATAAGAATCAATGCAAACTAGCAAATACAATACGAACTAGGAAGTGAAATAGAAAAAAGAAAATATACACTAAAAGAGAAATCAAAACTGTCCTAAAATAGCAACACATTCTGTCAAGCAATTTGACTTCCCAACACTAACCCAAGCAGGTAAATAAATATCAGTAATTCTCAGTTTGCCTCGGCAGGAAAATAAAACTCCAAAAGAATAGAAATTCTCTCCTTTCTCCAACTACGAAAAAAATTTATTTTATCAGATACACATTTCTTAAATAATTTCTTTTTATGATCAATGTAACAACCGTACATCCCTTGATGCATAGGGATGTACTAGATTTAAACTCTATAACGTAGGATAATATTCATATTGTCCATGTGGCAAGCTAATGTACAGGCATGCACCCTTCATGCACGACTGTACAGCAAACCAAAATTCACATCCTAATCTACGCTTGACCATTTTCAATCCATAAACATATATCGAATAGATAAAATGACTAAAATGTCTTTGAATATATCTATGATTATGTTGATCTTATTCAATAATCTTATTGTATATTCAAAAATTCAAATAATCACATATTTTAGATTATATAACGATACGATACAATTCATGTGAACAACCGTACATACCCTATACATGACCATTCATCGTGTTCTACATAAACAAATTAAATTTCATTCCGTAGAGATTTTTTTTTGTCAATTTTATATAACCATGCGCATCCATCCTGTTCACCAATAGTCCTAGCACACTCCAGAGCCATCCATAGCCTCTAGTACCTCGAGTCGCTTGTGTGGATACCTCAATGTCGTCCTAGACTCGAATCGGGAGCAATTCACACGTCCTAGTGATTAATAAAGACAAAGGAGGGACCAATGAGAGTAACATTAAAGCCCCTTGTGGTTGTTTTTATCTTATAACATGATTGTCTAATGAGTCCTATAAACGGATCCTAAGGTAAGATTAGGGCTTCATGTGTGTTTTAATTAATTTTAATTTGTTATTCTGCTGTGTTTGTGCATTTTGATGTCATAATCTGTCCCAGCACCTATTATGCATTTTGATGTCATAATCTGTCCCAACACCTACTTCGTCGAGTATTGCTCTGATGGCCTGGAAATTTATGTTAAGCTTTTGGACAGCTTCATCAACTCCTCCAAGTACTGCCCACCCTTAGATATCTGCTGCTGTAGGATTGAGGCCAATTGCTCAAAGACAGCAGCAACAATTGCAACAGTCAAGCTAAAGATTGAACTGAATGCAAATGGAAAGTTGAAATGATTGTTATGTCTATACTGTCATAATTCTACCTTTCATTGAGTTCTTGTACTGAAGATCATAGGGAACCAAGATATTCTTCACTTGATGGCTCAAGCAAATTTTGTTTTTATGAGTTTGCTTTCTTGCCAGTTCAGGTATCAGAGTATTCACAAAGCAATTCTGATATTCTCTTCATCATGCATCTTTCTTGTTACATTTCAATGATTCTGTAATTCAGCAAAAACTGGTAAACTTAATAATATTTTAACTAAATATTATTTATATAATTATAGATAAAAAAATTATGAAAATCATTAACCAAACAGGCTATTAGTTAGAAGTACATTAGTGAACTGGTAAACCAAAGAGTTATTATACATAACAGAGAATGCATATATATACATAAATTACACGTGGAAACTATACCAGTTTTTTATGTTTCTGCTGATAAACCACTAAAGAAAGAATTACCATATTGTAAGTATACTGGCATAAGTCCAAAAAATCTATGCTCTATTTCTAGTCTCCAAAATCATCTATTTAGTCGTCATCATCAAATTCTTCCTCTTCCTCTTCTTCGTCCAAGTTGGTTTCCTGATCTATTTCCATATCTTCATCATCAACTATAAAGCCTCCCAATGTAGGATCATCTTCATCATCAGTCTCATCTCCCATTGCGGGGGTACCATTATTTTGTGCCAAAATTTTGCTATTTTTTGTACCCTTTTGTGCTTTGCCGCGGTCCTTTGATCTGGTAGAATATGTTGATCTTGGAACCCTCTGCACTTTCGTAATTAGCTCTTTATCTTCTTCACTTTCTCCTGTCCAGTCATCTTCATCATCAGCATTGTCTTTAGCTTTCCCTCTCTTTCTTCTCACACCCCTCTTATATCTTTGATCACATGCATCATCTTCTTCATCACTATCTTTTCTGGGTTCCTCAAGGAACCAGTCCCATTTACTTATATCACAGATCATTCCCTTGGGATACTGATCAAATTCATGCCCAATTTCAAGAAAACCAAACTCTGCATTTCACAATGTATTCTACAGTAATTATCAAATTCTGTTATCACTTGCACATCCAATAAATCAAAATATGATCTTAAAATAGATAATATGATTTACTATTATCTAACGGAAGAACTTCAGTTGTTTCAACAAATGAACAAGATAAGAATAGACCACGATGAACGCAGGAAGTTCATATAAAATATACAAGGACATTTCTCTGCAACAAATATGTAGTGATAAGAAAGTAATCCAAAACAAGGGGTGGTAATCTCAGAACACATTTGCAGACATCTTTTTTAATACTCAAACTAAACAGAAAAGTAAATAAAAAACAAGGAAATCTACTGTTAAATACTGAGATAAGAATAAGAAAAGAAATATTTCAAAGCTCATATTCAACAGTGCTTCTACAAAACACATGAAAATCACTTGAAACACTTCTCCCTCAAAATGCTTTGTCAAAAAGCATAACCCCATTTTAAAAATTCACGTTTTCAGGACAAAAATAATAATACTAAGTGAACTGTGGATAGTTGGTTGTTCAGAAGACACTTTTAAGGCAAAGCATCAATTCAAGTACTTTCAGAGAATGCATCTCAAAACAGCACCTAAAGAAATCCTTCTTCAGCAAGCAAATGAGCTTCCAAAAAATCCCACTCCCAAAGTCCCAATACAATTACCTTTAACTCTCTAAGCACTATGATCAAGACCAAGCCAAAACAAATTAAATAAAATAAGAACTTCAGAAGACGTTTAAATGTTTTAAAGTTTTTTCAAAAAATACCCTAAAATTCATACCTTTAACAGGATCAATATTTGACACATCAACACTCTCCAAAGTCAAACTCGACTCACTTGAATCGGTATCGTTTTCCTTCTCTTCCTCTTCAAACCCAGTTCTCTTTACAGAAAACCAAACAGGCCCTTGACTTTGACCGCCAAAACACACCCAGTCACCGGCCGTCACGGAACCCTTCTCTGACCTCCTAAAAATCTCAACTTTCCCGCTCTTTCCGCTCCGAACCCAGATGGGGTTCTTCCCTATAACTTCAAAACAAGCGGTTGGCTCTATTACACTCTCGTCGGAGTCTTCCAGTGAAAGCACAGCGTGGCGGCGAGATACTGTACGGTCACTGGTGTTGATGCCTGAACCTCTACCAAACACGGTCTTGCAATTGGGCTTTAGTGCGATTTTTGAACCGTCTTCTCCACAGATTTCCATTGACAAAAATTGAAGGAAAAGTGAAATAGTTTCAGAATTTAAATCAAAGGGTATTTATGGCGACCAGCACATCCCCTATAATTCTGTTCAAACCTTAAAATATTTATAGTTAAGAGAGTTAGCTTATAAAACAGTTCAATTCAAGCTAAAAAATTTTCAAAAAACTATTTATAATTTAGATAATGAATCAAATCATAATAAATATTTACTTTAAATTTTTTGTTATATAGCTTAAAATATTTATTTTAATATATATATATTATTATATTAAATACAATCATTCAGCCCTAATTCTAAAAATAGTATCTAGAGCTAGATTCAAATCGAATCGAGTTCAAACTCGTTTGAACTCAAGTTCGACTCAGTTTACATATAACTAAGCTCGAGTTTGAGCTCAAGCTCATCAAGCTTGTGAAAGTCAAACTCAAATTCGGATCAAATTTGATTCGATTCATTTTTCGTTATTAAACCGACGTCGTTTTAATACATATTGGTCAAAACGACATCGTTTTGTATCAAAATTTTTAATTGAAAATTTTAACGAATAGCTTAAGCTCGAGCTTGACTAAGCTCGTATAGGTTGACTTGTTTCGGACTCATTCAAGCCAAGTTTAAGTTTAAACTCAAACAGACTCGGTTTGAATCTAACTCTAATAGTATCTATCACTGCCTCTCACGCGAAGACAGAGTCCACACATAGCTGACCTTGTCACCTTGAACTCTTTGACATCACCATAGTTTTTTGTTTGCTTAGGTAAACTTAATGAAAGCATTGAAGATCAAACTAACCAAAACAAGATCTACTACTAATTTACAAGCTGACAACCTTACTCGCTAGTAGTTATACGGTCAAAACTGTTTTTTGATTAAATTTATAAATACAACATTTAAAAAGATAATTAATGATTAATAAATAGTTGTCCTATCAACTCATAGGTTAAAACAAGACATATATACGTGTACAACTACATCTAGAAGTCGTAATTATAAGAAAACATAAGACTCTACCATAAGTTCTGCAATCTTTTTAATATTAAATTATATTTTTTTATTATCTTGGAACTATTTCATATAACTATGTGCGATGACTTTTTTGCAATATTGGAATCATTATGATACCATTAAGTTACATAACTGTATGTTTTACTTCAATGGTTACACATATAGCTCTAACCTCAATGGTTACTTCAATGGTTAACACATATACCATTAAGTTAACTATAACAACAAAAAGATATCAACTAGAATAAAAAATAATCACAAACACGTTAATGAGTCAAAACAAAAATTGAAATGGAGTAACGAATCAGAGTAGAATGAAAACCTTGTAAATTCATTTGAGTAATTTTGGTTTCTCCATTGAGATTTAGATGCATTTGAAGATCTTACCATTGCGTGAACAAGAAAGAAACTGTGTCTACTAAACTAAATGAAAATCAATATCAAGCTTACATAACGTAAATTTTAATGTTAAACAAAGTTATTTTAACTTTTCAATTAGATAGTAAAACGATGTTATTTTATAGTACATATGTAACCTTAATGCAACATGATATTGATATTGGTTTACATTGATTAAATCAAAGCAAGTGACTTGTGAGTTTCTCAAATCAAACGACCTATGACTCAATCTTGATATTGACCAAAAGACTTGTTTCCACCCAAGGTTAAATGTTAAGACAAACTCACACCCACAAAATTTTAAAAAATCCAAATATTTATTCATCATAGAATTTTTGTTAAAATTTGTTGTTAATTATAAGAGTAAAATTGTCATTAAACAATAATATTAAAAAAAAACTAAAATTTTATTTCATTCTTTTTCCTTAGTTTAAAAAACTAACATTTTTCTCACACTCAAAAGTTTGAAAAGCTATCTTTTCACCCCTAAGTTTTCATTCATTCACTTCCTTCTTTGGCAATGTCCTCTGGCCAACCTCCTATCTGTCGGCTCTCCCTCCACAGCTTGGATGAAGACATGGCCATCGTTCTCCAACTGTGACAAATGCATTCGTGGCCAAAGAATGGGTCTTCATTAACAATGGTCTAGATCTAGAGCTAATTCGATAAAACCTCTTCATTTGCAAGCTTCCTCAACCTTCACCTCGTGTCATCGACAGTAATAGAGGGAGACGTATAAAAGACTGGTCAACATCGAAACAAATTAACCGCCACCATCACCATTGTCAGATTTTGTAGTAAACCTTAGAGATTTGGGAGAAAAACATTACATTTAAAAGTTAAGGTTACAATGAAATACGAGTTTTCAAAATCTAAGAGAGACAATAAAATAAAATTATATATTTTTTACTATTATTAATAAAACAACAATTGTACTCTTAGTTTTAACCAAAAAAATTTTAATAACAACTAATCTATAAGTAACTATTTATGTTTTTAAAATACCATGATTGTACCAGAACTTGGGTTAATAGTATATACATATATATCACACAACTCATTCACTTAACAAAAATACTACAACAGTATTTTCTTTTCCCTAAAATACTCTCATTAACATTACCTATGTAAAAAGATTTTGTTTCTTTTTCATCATACTTCTAGCAAAACAAAATATCTCTGTAACTTTGAAAAATAATTGAAGCAAACATATGTGATTAAACAATAAATCTCGTGAAAAAATTTAGAGAAATGAATCACTAGTCATTATAAAGGATTTATATAAACAAAATGGAGGAAGAGATGAAAATTGTCAAATTTCTTTATAAAATTCACATTTCTTGAAAAAACTTCATAACAAATCATTCAAATTCAAGTCAATCTTGATTCAAACACTTATGTTTTGTGTTTTCTTCTCTAAGAATTAAAAATCAAATAATGTAAAATAGATTTATATTTATTACTTCATGTGAAATATAATTTTGTTGCAATTTCATGTTATTTATATTTTTAATGTTATGATTTCATATTGTTATATTGTTTAATGTTGTATTGATGATTAAAAAAATACAAAGATTCAGTTACGGATAAAAATCAAATAAAGAACAGGTTGGTGGCAATGCCAACCCTAGTGTTAACACCAAGGGTTAATATTGCCACAAACCCTTGGCTTTCCACCAATTTGTTTTTTGTCTAGTTTTTATTTAGAATTAAAATTTTACATTTTTTAACCATCAATACAACATTAAATAATATAAACAACATGAAATCATAACAAAATTATATTTAACAAGAAGTAATAAACATAAATCTATTTTACATTATTTGATTTTTAATTGATAAAAAGAAAAACACAAAACATAAGATCTTGAATCAAGAGTAACTTGAATTTAGATGATTTTGTTCTGAAATCTTTGTAAGAAATATGAATTTTATAAAGAAATTTGACAATTTTTATATTTTTCTCCTTTTGTTTATATGAATATTTTATAATGATTACTAATTCTTTTTTCTAAATTTCTTTTATGTTATTTATTGTTCAATCATATGTGTTTGTTTTAATTATTTTTAAAGTTACAGATATTTTTTATTTTGTTAGACGTATGATAAAAAAAAGAAAAAATCTCTCGATATAAATAACATTAATGAAAGTATTTTAAAAAATAAATATTATTATGATATTTTTATTAAGTGAATAAATTTTATATATATATATATACTATTAAAAAAGGGTTAAAATATTCAATATCCCAAAATATACCTTCACCCGAACCTTTGGTACGGGCCATTTCAGACCGAATTGACAATCCATCTCTAGCCAGCATTTTTCGAATCCAAGGATACAAAAGGCAGCTCCCTCTTCGCAGGGGTCCACGTCTTCTGCACACTATTGTCTTGTCTTCTACACATTTCACTTCTCATTTACTTCACTTTTTCACCCAAATACACAAACGGCGGGAAACCGAGAGAAAAAGAAAGAAAAAAATAAAATCGAAGAGAAAATGAAGGAAAGAACGAAAGGAATGGAAAGATCTGTAGACGAAAGATACACTCAATGGAAGTCTTTAGTTCCTGTCCTCTACGATTGGCTTGCCAATCACAACCTCGTTTGGCCTTCCCTCTCTTGCCGGTCCGTACATTTTCTCTCTTTCTTATTCACACTGTTGTTTTCTTGTTTTCTTTTCGGTGAAAATCTCTTCTTAGAGTGTTGGGGTTTTGCTTTTAATCTTCATGGCTGTTCATAATTAAAATTTAGTGTTGGAGAAGAAGAAAGTTTGCTTTTTTAGGGTTTTTTGACCCTTTTTTCTTCTGTTGCTGTTTGGACTTTTGGTAGAAAAAATAGACATTGGGTGTACACATACTCATTCTATTTCTTGTTTTTCCATTTCTGTTCTGTTATTTTTGGCGGACAGCTCTTCTAAGAGTATTGTGTTTTGGTTTGATCTTCTTGGCTTTTGTATGGACATTTTGTACTGAAGAAGACGAAAGTTTGCTGTTTTAGCTTTCTTGACTCACTTTTCTCGGGTGAGTGTTTGGAATTTTGGAGGAAAGTGTGGACAGTGTCCGATGATTCTGGAATATAGACGTGTTTTGTGCTTTTCTATGTGGACTACAAGCTCTTCTGCATGTGTTGTGCTTTTGTTTTGATCTTCGTGGCTACTTTTGATGGAAATACAATGTAGAAGGAGAAGAAAGTTTCTGTTTTAGGGTTTTTGGCCCCTTTTGTTAGGTGGCAATTTGAAGTTTTGGAGGAAAAGATGAACAATGTGATAATGCTGGAATGTGAGCGTGTTGGCATTAGCTTTTCCTAGATGGTCTCTTTGTTTGTTGGGAAAAAGTGCGGGAAAAAAGAAAACAAAATATTTTGTTTTGTCAGGATTATGTTCTTGCTGGTGCTGTCTCTCTCTCTCTCTCTCTCTCTCTCTCTCTCTCTTTCTCTCGTTTCTTTCAGCACCAAGTTCTGCTGCATGTTCTATAATTTTGGTTATGATTTTCATGGCTGCTGTTTGTGATTAGAAGGAGAAAAAAGCAAACTTTTGCGCATGTCAACTCTTATTCTTTGATGGTTCTTTGAAATGTGGTGTAAAAGGGAAAATAGTGTGGTAATGCTGGAATGTAGTATGTATGCATGTTTATGCATAAGGACTATTTCTGTTTTATGCTTTTTTACGGATTTAATGTTGTAGGTTTTTTTTGTTTTCAGCCAATGGGAGGCTAAGTTAGTTAAGTGAAACTCTTGGGGCTTGTTTAGTGGCCAAGGCTTTACTTTGCTTCCAGGTCTGGGTTTGATTCCTCCTCGTAGACAACTTCTTGTAGAAGAGTTGTTAGTTTCTTTCTTTTTGAAAAGAAAAAGAGTGAGGTTTTGTTAAGTGGCTAGATTTTCTTGGTTATCCTGTTCTATGGTTGGGAAAATGTAGGCACAAAAGGATAATAGAGTTTAATATATTTTTTGTATGCATTATGTCCAGGATTATGTTCTTTTGGGGTTTAGATAGAAAGAAAAAGGGTCTCCTAACCATGCTAAATGTTCTTTTGGTGAGTTCTTTTTCTTTTGTTTTCTTTCAATCTCTTAGGTTTTACAAAGAAAAAGGCTCATTAATTTTTAGTCAATGATATGTTTGGATGATGAAAAAGATTGGAAGGGAAAATAATACAACATGTATAATTAAATGTCCTTTTCTGGAAAAATATACAAACAAGTTTTTTTGCTCCCTGCGACATCTTTTGTCCTTCTGATTCACTTTTTCTTCTTTCTCATTTTTATTGTTATATTTTTCACGGTCATCTCACTACTGTTCTGTTATTAGATAATGAAGCAAGGTTGCATAGAGGTTTTTGTTCTCTTCAACTATTGAAAATTTGATTATAAAGAATATTATTATAATTTTTTTTGGCTTATATTTTCATACATTTTTGTTGGAAAGTTCTCTTTTATAGTATATTGTTTCTTATTCATATTTATGTTATCTTGTTATTCTTTTATCTTAGGCAGGTTGTTTAGGAGTAGTTATAGGATAATTATTTTGATTATTCTATTCTTTGTTCTTTCTGTTGTTTCTTTCTGGTTTAGTGGAAGAGTTCTATTATCTTGTTTCTTTCTGTATAGCTCTATGTGTTGTCCACAGTTTATTCAATAAAATTATTAGAAAAAACATTCTCTTGATATCAATTTTCATGGTATTAGGGCGGGAATTTTTTTTGTGTCTCTTTTCGGCTTTTTACTATCTCTTGAGGTCTTCCTTCTCGACCTTTCTCTTTGCTTGGCAACTTTTTTTATAATTTATTTGACTCTGCCAAAAACACAGAATTCTTGTTCCTTTACACTATTTTTGTCTGCACAAAACTGGTCATCTTTTTTCCTCCTCATTCCGTCCGTTTTTAAGTTCTTTTCCAATGTTTTTCTCTACTGGCTCCAATGATAAATGCAACAATGACAAGAAGCACTCAAAATTTCAGTGGTTTGGTAGTGACCACTACCTCCTATGTTTCAACTATTTCATCTTCCACCCCTATTCCCTCTATTGTGCATGAGTCCTGCTCAATACAAACTACTCAACATAAGTTGCATGAAGGAAACATTTTGGAGTAGTCTCAATCAGTCTTGTCGGTGATAAAAGGCATGCGAAAAGTTGATTGTCTCACTGAAGCAATAGCAAAGACTAGTGAGGATAACTTAGATGTACTGTTTGGTTGACCAAGAACTTGCTAGTGGTAGTGATGTCTTGGTTGGTGAACTCCATGGAACCTAAAATCAGCATAAACTATTTATTCTACAAATCTGCAATGGATAATTGAAACACAATGATAGAGTATTCTGATCTTGAAAACTCAACATAGTTTATTTAGATTAAATCTGCAGTTAAGGAGTGCAAACAAGGAGACAAGATCGTAACAGATTATTACCACACTTTAATAGGATTGTGGCAAGAGATGGACTCGTTTGTCAACATTGATTGGCACAGTATTGTAGACAACAAGATGTGCTAGTACAAGAAAAAAGACATTCCTTTTTCCGTGGTCACAAGGACCTTGATGAAGTAGAAGGGTGGATCTTTGGGACCAAACCCCTTCTCTATATTTAGAACTTTATAAAGGTTTGTTGGGATGACAGTTGAAAGAAGTGATGCTTGGTGGGAGCCAAGACAATGTGACTACAGAATACTAAGCAGATTGGCGGTGATACTCAGTGGAATAAAAAAGGAATGCGGTGTGATCTTGTTAACAATTTAATCACAATAAAGATAAATGCTAGAAACTTCATGGAAAAGCCTAGAAACCAAGGCATTCAGAATTGGCAATGGAATTGACACGAAACCAAGGCAATCAGAATCCACAATGGAATTAACAAGGAACCAAGGCAGTCAGAATCCACAATGGAATTAACATGAAACCAAAGGTTACAAAGCTATGTTATAAGACAATTAATCATAAATCTTCGTGTTTACCACAAAATTACTTGAACAAGTATAACTTCTTATCAACAACGCCTAGCCAAGGCTCTTGGACCCCAATCCTACCACGTACTGTTGCTCAGAAAGGTAAACATTCTTCAGCTCTAAGTGTTGTTTCACGAAAGGCTTGTTTACGGAATATAGATTTTGGAGCTTTGGATCATATGACTAGTAACCATAACCTGTTTTGCACATAAACCCCATATTCTGGAAACTTTAAGATTCAAATTGCAGACGGTTCACTTTCTTTAGTTGCAGAATGTCACTACTAGACTTTTGAATATAACAATAAATTATGTTTTACATGTTCCCAAGCTTACATGCAATTTAATGTCAATCAATAAACTAGCCAAGGATCTCAATAGTGTTGCTAAATTCTTTTCTTTATGCTGTGAATTCAAGGACTTACATTTAAGGAAGATGATTGGCAATGCTAAGGAAAAAGAAGGTTTATACTACCTATTGGAGACATCATCTGTGAAAAAACAAGCACTAACTTTGGGAAGTGAATATTTTTCTACTTTCAATAAAATCCTGTTATGGCACAATAATCTTGGTCAGCCTAGTGTTTCTCATTTAAGAACTTTGTTTCCATATTTTCAAATAAAATTATGAATAAAAATGTTCAATCTTTGTCATATGATATTTGTCAATTTGCAAAACATTTGTGTACTACTTATCCCAGTCATCCCTACAAAAGTTTTAAACCATTTTGCTTGATCCATAGTGATATTTGTGGACCTTCTCATGAAAAAAATATTATAGGGGCACATTGGTGTATTACTTTTATTGATGTGTATGTTGGGTCTTCTTTATGAAAGAAAATTTTGATATTTGTTTCATTGTTCCACAATTTTGCAGAATGGTTGAAACATAATTTGAAACCAAAATACTGATTTTTTGAAAAGATAATGGCCTCAAATATTTTCATCCATCCTTAGTAGTTTTCTTTTAGAAAAAAGGGGTTATTTATCAAAGTTTGGGCCTCTTTACCCCTTATCAAAATGAGATTGAAGAACAAAAAAGCTATCATCTGTTAGAAATGGTCGCGTCCTTCAATTTAAAACTCCATTAGATGCCTTGTTATCTGTTTTTCCACAAGATAGATTGGCCTCATCTCTTTCCATTGAAATCTTTGGTTGTATTGCTTTTCTTTGTAATACCAATCCTACTTGAAGCAAAATAGAACCTAGATCAATTAAATGTGTTTTATTGGTTATTCTCCATGTAAAAAAGGATATGTATGTTTCTATCCAGAATTAAAGAAATCTTTTGTCTCCTTAGATGTCACCTTTTTCGAGCATTCAAGGGGATAATTCATTGGAAAATAGTGTTTGGCAATTTTCTTGTGTCCTAACATCTCTTTTGTTCCAATCTTAGTCTTCCCTAATCCTACTTCAACCTTGTCCTCCTTTGTCCTTGTCTACCTAATCATCTCTGAATATGCCAAAAGTAGAAAATGAATTGGAAACAGGAACAAATTCCCGTAATCTCAAATCTGTAAAGCTAGGTGTTCATTCATGGAAGGTGAAGCCAAAGTAATCAATCTTTAACAACACAGTCAAGAGTTGGACCTGAATGCAAATCCTATAGTGCCCATAATCTAGAGAGGTGAAACAATTGTACCATTGATTGAGAAGGATGGAATAGATGTTGAGGATCTTGATTTGCCAATTGCACTAAGAAAAGAACTCCAAAGTTGTACCCAACACTCAATCGTCGATTTCATGACCATTGATTGTTTGAGTGGTGCCTTTCATGCTATGACCGAAAGAATTGAAGAAGAAAAAAGTCCATCAACTATCCAGAATGCTCTTAAGGATCCTAATGGCAAGCAGTAGTGTTGGAGAAAAGTAAGGGTGGATTCGAGCCAAGTTAAGTTTAAGCTTGGGCTTACTTGAGCTCAGCTAGAGTCATGTGAGTCGACTTGAGCTTGATGAGTTTTAACAAAGCCGAGCTCGATTTGATTAGCTAAGCTTGAGCTCAACTCAACTTAGCTCGATACTATAGCTTAAATATATATATATATATATATATATATATATATATAAATTATAAATTTTATACTTAATAATAAATTTAAAAATTATGTGTTCTAATAAAAGAAAACATGAAAAGTTATAATGAGAGAAGTTGAAGTGCAAGAGTCCCACACTAGAAAGATAGCAACTTCCTTCACCCACTATAAATAAAGACTCAAGTCTTAACCAAATATCAACTTTCAAATTTGTATCTCTCTTGTATAGGTGAGATTGATTTTAACTCACCTCACTCATTATAAATAAGTCTCATTTTTTTCTAATAAAAATTCAATTTCTTAACATGTTGTCTTTTATTAGAGAACATGATTTTTATAATATCTTTTTTAAAATTCAAAAAAATTGTTGTGCTCGGCCCTAAGCTCGAGCTCACTAAAATTTTAAAACTATGACTTGAGCTCAGGCTCAAGCCATGGTTGCTCAATTCGGACTTGTTCAAGCTAGGTTGGAAATCAAGCTCAAGCTAGCTTAATTTGAATCAAATGAAAGCTTCGATTCATAATGATCCTTGGGAAACTATTGATTACCAAGGGAAAGAAGACATTCAGATGCAAATGGTTTTACCATCAAATACAATTTAGATGGTAAGATAGAATGATACATGACTCGTTTAGTTGCAAAAGGTTTTACCTAGACATTCAGGGTAGATTACATAGAGACAATTGCGTTGGTGTCGAAACTAAACATGATATAGGTTATTCTATCTATTGCAGTAAATCTTGATTGGCCATTACATCAGCTTGGTGTAAAGAATGTTTTCCTAAATGGAGATCTTTAAGAAGTCTATAAGTATCCTCCTCTAGGTTTTATTTAGGATTACAACAAGGTGCACAAGCTAAAGAAGTCTTTTTATGGCCTTAAATAGTCACCTTGTGCATGGTTTGACAAGTTCTCCATATTCTTAAAAAGGCATTCATTTGCTCAAGGTCAAGTTGATCATACTCTTTTTGTTAAAACATTCACCAAGTGATAAAAATTTGTTTTGATGGTGTATGTAGACAATATTATTGTGACAGAATGTGATGAAGACAAAGTGAAGCTACTAAAAGAGATTCTTGGGAAGGGATTTGAAAAAAAAGACTCAGGGCAATTAAAATATTTTCTCGGCATAGAGGTTGCCAGGGGTAACGGTGGAAATGTAATTGTAATTTCTCAGAGGAAGTACAGTGTTGATCTATTGAAAGAAAAAAACATTGCTTGGTTGTAGACTGACATTCTCTCCTATAGACCTGAGCTCTAAGCTTGGAAAGGGGTGATAAGGAAATTTTGTGGATAAGGTGAGCTATCAACATGTGGTAGGAAGACTTATCTACCTTTCACATACTCCAGATCGTACTTTTGTTGTAAGTACTGTAAGTCAATACATGCACTCACCTCGACAGGAACATCTTAATGTTGTAATCATATCTTGAGGTAGCGAAATTCAAGAAGATTTCTCAAAGAAATGTAGAAAGTTTTATTGAAACTGATTGGGTTGGATCAATTGGAGACCAAAGATCTACTTCTAGCTATTGTACCAAAATTTGGGGCAACATAGTGACTTGGAGAAGCAAAAATCAATTAGTGGTTGTTCATAGTAGTGCAGAGGCAGAATACAAGGCTTTAGCTTTTGGGTTGTGTGAATTAATTTGGCTAAGAAGAGTTTTAGAAGAAATTGGGGTGATTAAGCGGGGTCCTATAAAGTTATACTGTGACATTATTGTCCATAATCTTGTGTATCATGATGGAACGAAGCATATGAAGGTGGATAAACATTTTATTAAAGAGAAGATTGAATCTCTGGTTGTGTGCAAGATTTCTACAAAGCAACAGGTTTCTGATGTTCTAACAAAGGGACTTCATATTTCAGATTTTGAAGCTTTGGTTGACAAGTTGGGATTGTTTAGTATTTATTCACCAACTGTAGGGGAAGTGTTGGAAACTGGAAAGTTTTCAAATTCAAAATTTGTTTTTTATTCATATTTATATTATCTTGTTATTCCATTATCCAATTTCAGTTGTATAGGAGTAGTTATAGGTTAAATATTTGATTATTCTATTCTTTGTTTTTTCTGTTGTTTCTTTCCTGGTTTAGTGGAAGAGTTCTGTTAGGGTCCTAGAGTTGTATAGCTCCATATATTGTACATGGTTTATTCTTTAAAATTATTAGAAAAACATACTCTTGATCTCAGTTTTCAATTTGCTTAGTAATTTATGGAATATATTCTTGGCATGGTGGCATAACACAAAAGCTGGGCAGGAAAACAAGTCAGGAGTACTTGAAAAAGGGTAGACATGTGGCAGAAGCAATCTTGGTGGTTAGAGGAGAAATAGAATAAAAAGGGAATCTGAGCCTGAGAGGAGAGTGGGATTATTTTTCTGATTGAGGGAGAGAGTTTAGCATCTCGAAAGCTAAACAATTCTGGGAGAGATTCCAGCCTTTTGAAGAGACTGATTAGGGAGTGTCTTTGCTACTTTCTTAATCTGTAACTTGCTGTCTTTCTTAAACACAGCCACAATCAATACAAACTTCAATTATTTCTTTAACATATCTGTTGTTTCCTAACATATTGATGGAAAGAGAAGAAACTTGAATTGAAGTTTTTTCCCCCTAGATATCATTTGGCCATTCTTTAATTGATTTGTGTGTTTATATTTGTATATATGCATTTTTTGGTGGTGGTACACTTGAAAATTCTTGATATTCTTTCTAACGGAAGTTCATTCTTAAAGTGAATATCTAATCATTGTCTAAATTTGTACCAATAGATGGGGTCCACAACTTGATCAAGCTACCTACAAGAATCGTCAGCGTCTTTACCTTTCTGAACAGGCAAGCGACTCTTTTTGAAAAGCACTTAACTCTACTTTTGCTTATTGTTTAGTTGCTTGATGTCTTCTTCGGACTCAGGATTTATACTGTGAATGGAAAGAACCTGGCAGAAATTTCATTTAGTATGGTTAATATCTTGTCCTCTTTGAAAACTTGTGGCTTTCAGAGTTAGATGTGCATAAAGCCAGATCTAGTTGCAAAGAATTGGAAATGTGGTGCTCTTGTGCGGCTAAACAATAATATGTGGCATGTTGGTAGACACAATCTGCAATTTTCACATTACTGAACTTGGCATTGATTTTTGCCATGTTTGTGTTCTTTGGTATTGTAATGCCTGCCTTATTTAGGTGGCATAATTTATATAAATGCGTCTCTTGTTTTTTTCATTGCACAGCTTTCTTCATATTCTGTTTGTGGGATTTTGATTATTCCTCTTGTTTTGTTTTCATTTTTTTGTACCTAGACTGATGGCAGTGTTCCAAATACACTTGTAATAGCAAACTGTGAGATTGTTAAACCTAGGGTTGCTGCTGCAGAGCACATAGCCCAGGTGATGTTCTTATAAATAACCGCTGTTAATTTTTCCCCTCTGGCTGCCCACTTAATCATTTTATTCCCTATTTTATTGCATTGGCTTTGCTTGGTCTATTGAATACTTGTGGTATCTTTTCTCTCTTGATTTATTATAGTTCAATGAAGAAGCACGCTCTCCCTTTGTGAAGAAGTATAAAACAATTATTCATCCTGGCGAGGTATCATCACCTTCTCTTCTTTGTCATTTTCTGGTCTTTGTGACTCTATGAGTTCTCATGGGTAATTTGTTGACTTCAATGGGAAGCATGACTTGGTAATTTAGCTTTCAATAGAAGCTTATTAGTATCTATGGTTATGATTTCACAGGTGAACAGAATCAGGGAACTCCCACAAAACAGTAAAATAGTAGCCACACACACTGACAGTCCTGATGTAAGCATCCATCTCTTGTGTTACTTTAAGAGAATCAAGGGTCTAAATTCTATTTGAATTTGAGGTTTGTAAATTGATGAAGCCAAATGTAAATAAAGTTCTTTGGATATTCAAAACAGGTACTCATTTGGGATGTTGAGGCTCAACCCAACCGTCATGCTGTCCTGGGAGCTACAGAGTCTCGTCCTGATCTGGTGCATTTTGTTAATGAATGATTCTTATCACCGTTGTTTATTTTCAATTATGATTTTATATGAAATTAAGCGTTTAGCTGGTATTTGGCCACTTAGAATTTAATCCCAAAGTGTACATATGCAGAGACATAGAGAGAGTTCAGCTGTTCCCATAGCTTTGGTATTGGTTGTCCACTTTCCAAATTGAGCCTTGCTAACCTAGAGCATGTCATCTTGCAGATATTGACTGGGCACCAAGATAATGCTGAATTTGCTCTTGCTATGAGTCCAACTGAGCCATTTGTGCTTTCTGGAGGTTTTTTTCCTTATTTCTTTAGGTTTATTGTATTTGTGTGATTTAATCACTAAAGTTGCCAGCAGTAATATATGTTGTATTATTTTTTGGTATTTTATTGGTAAGGTTGGTTGTCAATATTGTAGGACTGTGTATTCCTGTGGAATATCTTGCCAAATTATCTTGTTGATTGAGAATTTTTTGACAGGTAAGGACAAGTCAGTTGTTTTATGGAGTATTCAAGATTATGTCTCAACTTTGGCGGCGGAACCAGCTTCTACAAAATCTCCAGGATCTGCTGGTGCCAATACTAAAAGCTCATCTAAGGGTGGTGGGAGTACTGATAAACCTACAGAGAGCCGCTCTATTGGACCGCGGGGTATCTTCCTAGGGCATGAGGACACTGTTGAAGATGTTCAGTTCTGCCCATCAAGGTAACTGGAATGATCTTGTTAAAAATGCATGGGTTATGTGTTAAATTTTTTTATTTTAAGTGATCTGCTGAAATTGCCACTGAAATTATTATGCAATATTCTGTAGAAGCAGTAAAGAATCTCTCCATGTTTACTGAATATGTTCTGTATATTCTGTATTTGTAGTGCACAGGAGTTCTGCAGTGTAGGTGATGATTCTTGCCTTGTACTATGGGATGCCAGAACTGGTTCTACTCCGGCTTTGAAGGTAACTGTTCTTTGCTGCGTATCTATCCATTTTCTTTTAGTTTTCTGCTCTGTTTTGATCTTTTTCTTCCAGAGAATTAGATATTAATTTTATCTTTTCGAGAAGGGATTTATTAAGAGAATGTGGTGTCTTGGGGACCCAGAATAGAAGTCCTCACTAACAAATGAATACTGTTTTTCTCCCACATCTTCAAATTTGACTTTGATTTGTATTGGCTCTATTGTGTTGTAAGGGCAGGTTGAAAAAGCTCATAATGCTGATATTCATTGTGTTGACTGGAACCTTCATGATGTAAATCTCATTCTGACAGGGTAATAAATCTGAGACATTCTTTCTTTGGTTGTACCCTTTTGTGAAACTGTAATTAACAGAATGAATATTGATTTTCTGCCATTTTGTTTTACATATATTTATTCACCTTTCTGAACTGATAATTTAATATTCAGGAAATGCGGTCTATGTTTTTCTTTCGGTTGTCTTTAATGCACATTGCTTTTACTGCAGGTCTGCTGATAACACAATTCACATGTTTGACCGTCGAAACATCGTGTCTGGTGGAGTTGGGACTCCTGTTCATGTATTTGAGGGTCACAGTGCTGCTGTCCTTTGTGTGCAGGTAACTCCAGTTGCTTTTCCTTTTATGTCTTTAGGAATGTAGTCCATTATTTTTCTTCTTGTCTAACATATATGCATTTGTTTCCAGTGGTCACCAGACAAGTCATCCGTCTTTGGCAGTTCAGCAGAGGATGGAATTTTAAACATCTGGGATTATGAGAAGGTGAGAAGCAATGAAGTTTTGTCCATGGCAACGATATTATCTCTTTCTCCTGTGGGTGAACATTTATAGAAATGGCATTTGAAATGGATAATAAACTAGAAAATTAACTAGACTAAGCAAAATGGTGTCTTTTAAGAATAATAATTTTTAAAGGCAGAGGAGAAATGCTGAGTTAGAATGTGATAAGAAGTGTAAGTTTATATTACTGATATATTAATCCTTTAAATGTTTTGTTTACAACATTCAAAAGCTTCAATGAGACTTAAGTAATAAAATGTGAATTAGCACGTAATCAGTACCGTTAGTATACCTTGTTGGATTCCATTCACGAGTGAGCCTACTTTGGACTGAGACTATTTCATTAAGTATAAATTAGCATTATATTACAGTTTTCTTTAAATCATGAGTTTCAGAGTAAAGTGTTGACATTTAAGCATGTTATAGCGTGTTTTATGAATGTTAAGTTGCCAATTGGACCATCGTTGATGTATCACAATCGTCCACTTGTACATTATCTATGTCTCATGTTTCTGGATTTCCTTTTTCGGTCTCCACCCCATTCTATGTACTCCAGCAACCAGTGCCATGCCTGATGCCTTCCTGAATTTCTTGTTTCTCAGATTGGTAAAAAGCAAGACTCTACTGGATCAAGAACGCCAAATTCTCCACCAGGCTTATTCTTCCGACATGCTGGGCATAGGTAATGGATCCTGTATCTTTCAGACATGTTATTATCTTTTGGTGTATACCAGACGTAACATATCCGGTTTGTTTGCAACTGTTAACATTCATCGTTGTTACATTCAAACAAGATTTTCTCATATGATTAACAATTTTCATGTATATGATTCAGGGACAAGGTTGTCGACTTCAACTGGAATGCATCTGATCCATGGACAATCGTCAGTGTGTCTGATGATTGTGAGAGTACTGGAGGAGGTGGCACACTTCAGGTAACAAATTTTCTCCAATTTTTTTCTAAAACAGCGCAAAGTTGTTCTTCATTCTTTTAATTGGTGTTGCCATTGTTGCTGTGCAGATATGGCGGATGATTGATCTGATCTACCGGCCGGAGGATGAGGTTTTGGCAGAGCTGGACACGTTCAAATCTCACATTCTCAGTTGTGAAAAAAATTAAGTCGTTTCGTTGTATGTTGTGCTAATGCTTTTCAACCTTTAGATTCTAGACACTCGCAATTAGAAAGTTCATATTTTGTGGGGGTTTGAATGTTTTAATTAGGATTTAGAAGGGTCAATTAAGTATTTATATTAAGGTGTGTTTGTTCAAGGTTTACAAATTGGGAAACCAAAAAGTGGGAAATTGAATGACTGATTTTTTTTTTTTTTTAAAGAGTAATGTTATATGCACACATTTTTAATACACAATTTAGGTATACAGATGATTTGTTATCATATGATTATGTGTTTTTTTATCTTTAATTTGATATTATTTTATCATATAATAATATATTATTTGTGTATTTAAATTATGTATTAAAAATATGTATTTATACTTTTATTATTTTTGGCTAAAAGACATTCTCGCCCAAGGTTTATTATAAGTATAAATTGGTATTCGTTAAGTAATAAAAAATTAACTTATCATTTATAGGGTGTTAAAATTAATAGAAATTATTAGGTTCAGGTAAAATCATTATTTAATAAGTAATATATTAAAGATAAGAAAATATTATTTATTTCTTTGGTTAGTTTAGAAAATTAATAATTTTTTTTTAAATTATGTTTTTCTGTTTTTTGGGTAAATTTTCTTTGACCTTCTCTCCCTTTAGTGATTTTCTCCCTTTTCGTTGGAGATGAAGAGTTTAACAAAGACGATCCAGGCTTTGTTGTCGGAGAAGATGAAGGGGGGTGAGAGGATTTAAAAATACAAAACTTAAAGGAAGGAAAATATGATTTTTTTTTTAAGTTTAATTCGAGAACAAGGTTAAAGGTTAGGAGCGATAGTAGAATTATTAGTTTTTTAAATTTAAAGGAGAAATTAATAATATTTTATTATTTTTAATATATTTTTTTGTTAAATAATCATTTTATTTTTAAAATTAATTACTTTTGTTAATTTTAATACTCTATAAATGGGAATTTTGATTTTCAGTTTTTAACAAATACTAATTGGATTTGCAATAAACCCTGGGTGGGATTATGTCTTTTGGCCATTATTTTTTTTATTATTTAATGAAATAATATTGATTTATAAAATTACATTAAAAAACTTGTACTATTAGAATTTTAATTTTGTTACTTACAAAATTAGATTTTTATTTATAAAATAAGTTTCAATATTTTTTTTAGGAATATTTTAATTATCAATTTATTAACCCGAAAATTAACTGAAAAAATGAAATTTTTATTTTTGGAAATGCAAGATAAAAGGCCAGACCCAGACCCCACTCTAACTCCATAAACCACTTTCTTCTCTTGGCTCATCTTTCTCTGTAAAAATGGAGAAACCCAAAGTCTCCCCAACGACGAAAATAATGGCAACACTTTTCTTCACTCTCCTTTTTATCTCCTCTGCTCACTCTTTTTATCTTCCCGGTGTTGCCCCTCGTAATTTTCAACGAGTAAGCTATCTCTAGACCTGTCTCTCTTTTACATTTTCTTGTCGTCTTTAAGTCCATCATTGTCGTTTTACTGTTCGTTTCCTTGGTGGGTTTTGTTTGTCTTGTGATTTTGCTTCTGCCCTTTTCGTGTTTTGTTTCCTTCTGCTGTGTAGAGTTGGATCTGAGGTTTTTAGTGTTTGATCTGTTGTGATACGTGGTCGTTTTGGTTTATGGTTTCTGGGTTTGTTTTGGATCTGGGATTGTTTGTGTGTTGGTTACTATTTGTTGTGGGTTGTGTTTGTGTGTAAAGATTTGGGCTTGATTTAGTTTGGTTTTCAAGTTCTGTTGCTTCTGTGTTTTAGATTCTGTTGTCTTAGCTTGTAATTTTGGAGATGATATGGTGCAATTGTTATCCTAGAACCTGTCATGATGGACTATTCTTGATGCATTTTGTGCTGAACAGAGGGATCCACTCAACGTCAAAGTTAACAAGTTGTCTTCTACAAAGACACAACTGCCATATGACTACTACTTCTTGAAATATTGTAAGCCCAAGAAGATTTTGAACAGTGCAGAAAATTTGGGGGAGGTTCTTCGTGGTGATAGGATTGAAAATTCTGTATATCAGGTGAGCAAGTATCCCATTTGTGTTATATTGTTTATTTGTATTTAATAGCAAACTGAAATGATGAAAACACCTTGTGTTGTTGACATCATTCTTTTACCTTTTAAATTTGGATCTAAGTACGTAATTGTACTGCAGTTTGAAATGAGAGAGGATATGCCCTGCAAAGTAGCCTGTCGAGTGAAACTTAATGCTGAAGCCACAAAAAATTTCAGGGAAAAGATTGATGATGAATATCGGGTTAATTTGTAAGTGATGGATATTTTATATACTATTTGTCCATGTTATGCACTAATTATTTATCTTTCCAGTGGACATATATTTTGTTAATGGTTCACTAAAAAATCTTGCTTGTTTGCACTGAAAGCTCCATAATGGATTTGCAGGATTCTTGACAACCTTCCAGTTGCAGTACGTAGACAAAGAAGGGATGGAAGCCAGTCTACCACATATGACCATGGTTTTCGTGTTGGGTTCAAAGGAAACTACCAAGGGGTATGCAGCAAGCAGAAAGCAATAGCTACTGTAGAATAGTTTTCTGCCTATCTTCTTTTTAGTATTTTATTTTATTTTATTTTTTTAATTATCACAGAGCAAGGAGGAGAAATACTTTATCAATAACCACTTGAGCTTCAGAGTCATGTATCACAAGGATCCTGAAACTGATTCTGCACGAATTGTTGGGTTTGAAGTTACTCCAAACAGGTTTGTACTGTTCTCCTTCACGTTGCTTTTGTTTAATTCTGGCATTTTGTTGTAATTTGGTGTTCGGTTAATTGTCTTCATTAATTTGTTTGTCTGGGGAGTTATGTAAATTTATGTGATCTTTAAAATTGTTAAGTGTTTATTGTTCATCGCTGTATACTGTGCATGTGTTGCACTTTGTGATATGTAGAGAAAGTAGGGACTTTTCTGCCACATGCTCATTTGCTTTTGGTTGTCAAAGTATTAGCTTATTCATGCATTTGCTTTTTCATTGATCCTTGCAATCAGTATTAATCATGAGTACAAGGAATGGGATGAGAAGAATCCTCAGTTGAGTACTTGCAATAAAGACACCAAAAATTTAGTTCAAGGAACTGCTGTTCCACAAGAAGTTGACAAAGATAAGGAAGTTGTGTTCACATATGATGTTACCTTCAAGGTACTGTCTTTATAAATTCTTTGATTCATCTCTTCCTCCAACATATTGGCAAGTTTTATCTCAGCTTACTCTGAACATTTTAGGAGAGTGATATCAAATGGGCATCTCGCTGGGATACATACCTCCTCATGAATGATGATCAGATCCATTGGTTCTCCATCATAAACTCACTGATGATTGTCTTATTCCTTTCTGGTATGGTGGCCATGATCATGATGAGAACTCTGTACAGAGATATCGCAAACTATAATCAGTTGGAAACCCAAGATGAGGCTCAAGAAGAAACAGGATGGAAACTTGTTCATGGAGATGTCTTCAGGGCACCAGTCAATGCTGGTTTACTTTGTGTTTATATTGGTACAGGAGTCCAGATCTTCGGGATGACACTGGTAACAATGATTTTTGCTTTACTGGGGTTCCTATCTCCATCCAACCGGGGAGGGCTTATGACTGCTATGGTTCTCTTGTGGGTTTTCATGGGCTTATTTGCTGGTTACTCATCAGCACGATTGTACAAAATGTTCAAGGGCACAGAGTGGAAGAGAAATACATTGAAAACTGCCTTTATGTTCCCGGGTATACTTTTTGCTATCTTCTTCATACTAAATGCCTTAATCTGGGGAGAACAATCTTCTGGTGCAGTACCATTCGGAACGATGTTTGCTCTTGTTTTCTTATGGTTTGGTATATCAGTTCCCTTGGTCTTTGTGGGTAGTTACTTAGGCTTCAAAAAGCCAGCCATTGAAGATCCAGTTAAGACAAACAAGATTCCTAGGCAGATACCAGAGCAGGCATGGTACATGAAACCTGTGTTCTCCATACTAATTGGAGGCATTCTTCCGTTTGGAGCTGTCTTCATTGAGCTCTTCTTCATCTTGACATCAATATGGCTGAACCAGTTCTATTACATCTTTGGCTTCCTTTTCATAGTATTTATCATCCTATTGATCACTTGCGCTGAGATTACTATAGTGCTCTGCTACTTCCAGTTATGCAGTGAAGACTACAACTGGTGGTGGAGATCTTACCTTACTGCTGGCTCCTCAGCGCTGTACCTTTTCCTCTACTCAATTTTCTACTTCTTCACCAAGTTGGAGATCACAAAGTTTGTTTCTGGCATCCTTTACTTTGGTTACATGATCATTATTTCATATGCTTTCTTTGTCTTGACTGGGACTATCGGCTTCTATGCCTGCTTCTGGTTTGTACGGAAAATCTATTCCTCTGTGAAAATCGACTGATCAAAATATTGCAGAAAAAGGGTGAGCACTACTATGAAACTTTAGATGAAAATAGATGAAACAAAGGAGTTACTGTTTTGACTGTATCTGGAGAATTACACCGTGGGAGTTTGTTACCCGATCTTGTGAAAACATTTATATTTTGGAGTAGGATTAGCACTGAATATGTTGTTATGCTTACAAATATGAAAGTTATGAACTTTGTGTACGTACATCTATTAGTTTTTATGCAAGAAGTTGAGCTGTTGAGTTAGTTGCCATGTCATTATAGTACTAATCAATATATCAACTCTCACTGTCACAATCTTAAATTTCTCAGTTCTTTGACTTCTTGTTTGTGGCTTGGTTACTAGTACTCTGTAACACTGAAATGAATGGTCTGCATTTATGTTAACAGCCAATTCATGTGGTACTTTTGACTCCTTAGAAAGGATTTAATAGTCAGTATTGATTTGGGTTTTATTAACTGAGCATTAGTTTGTGTTAATTTGTGCGTATAACTGTGTTATCGGTATGTTATTGGATGATTTTAAATTCTCGAAAAGCTAGATCTGAATCTGATATGTACACGACTCATGCCTTTAGATTCTAAAAGATTTCAGCATTCTTAATATCCCATAGATGCTGAAAGATTTCGGTATTCTTGATATCTCAAAGGATGCTAAAATATTTGTTTATAAATGGAGTAACAAGCACGTGAATGAAGAGAAGCCTCTGGCTCCCAACACTGTGAGACAAGCCTTTAGAATAACTGCAAAATCACCAGAAAGGATGTGATATGCCTGCTTTAAAAAGACCAAGCTGTCTTTCACATAAAAACACAATTATTTTCACGGGGCTTCAAGTAGCCCCATTTTGAAATTGAGGCGCAATGAATGGCTCTTGAAAAACTTACCTTTTATTCTGAAAAAAATTGGACCGTTAATCTTCTTTGTTCGTTGCTTTGCCGTCACTTTTTAGCTTTCAATGCTTCAATAACTGCTGAAAAATCCCGATCACTAAGGCCATGAGATTTTGCCATCTTGTATGGTTCATTCGCAGCTGCTGCAATCAGAGTTGGCTAAGAAACAGATTCTGCGAATCCTAAGGCAATCCTCAGATCCTGCCAACATTATAATTGTAAGATTATATAGCATATGTTTCAGAGATTTTGAGATTTCAGGGATATTACAAACCTTCTGCTGATGCTTCAAAGGAAATGCAGTAGGGTAGAGTGATTTAGCCATTGATGGACCTTTAAGTGAGTACATTGGAGCACTGATGGCACCCTGTGACACTACCTCAACTGGTAAATTTGATCGAGTCCTCAACTGTTTCATAGAGAGACTTGTCACCTGAAAAATTGAAGCCAATGCCTTACTTTCTGACCAAAATAACTAACTTCGGGGCAAATGAATAATACTAAATCATACTAGTGATGAGTGACAAAAGCTTACCGGCAGTAAGAAATATTAGTTGTCCATCTTTCGCTGGCTTTTGGAGCCTGATACAGGAGCCTGCACAGGAAATGTTAAAGCTTGATGAAAGATGCCCTCTCACAAAATGTACTTTATGCAAGTTTTGAGATTAAGTGAATCTAAAGGTGGGAGGGGGTTGGGCTGCCCTGGACCCTCTGTTTTTAGCCTAGTTTACGAGAACACGATTCATTACTGCAATAGGTTGTGCCAAGCTCGTGGGTTAGATAGACTATACCACGCGCTAGTAAAACCCCTTGTTATACGAAACGTGCCAAAAAATAAAAAAAATTTAAATTTAAAATGTGTTCCTACACTAGCAAAACATCTCTTGGCTTGGCTTTTGCTTAGTCTCTAGTCGTTGGGTTGAATTTTTTTTTATTTTTTTATTTTCTATATAAACCCTTCTCTCCCACTCTCGAAACCATATCCAAAATATAATTTCTCAATCTATCTCTACATATTCTTCATTCAATTTTAATTTCAAACTCTCTCAAATTTCAACTAAATTTTAATTCTATCTAGCAACTTAGTTCCGTTTATTAAACAATTTTTTATTTTTTTAATTATTTTTTTGTATTCGGTTAATAAATTAATTATTAAATTTTACAAATTTATATGTACTTTCAAATTGATACAACCAATTATTGTAAATGGTAACCTAATCCTTCAAATTATATTTTGTATTTATTTTTTAAATGATATAAAATCATTTTTTATTATTTATTATCTATTCTAATTAAAGAAAACTTTTTATTTTATCAATAATGTCATATTAGGATTTTTATGACCTGTCACAGTAATGAGTTGTGCTCTCGCAAGCCAAGGTGAAAAAAAAGATCATAGGCTAAGCTTCGGGCCAGTTCGGCCAAACTCCTTTGCCACCTCTAGTGCAATGTCATGAATATGACTCCTAACACACGTTTTAAAATATCTAATGAGATTACATGGTCCATATTTTTCATCACGAACATATATTTCTTTACACTTCTACATTTGCACCTTTTGTTACCATCCTTGGAAATCTTTGAAATTGCATCAAAGAAATTCCAAACTTGAGACCAAACATGTATATGGATAAATTCAGCGTGACCACAACTCGTGTGGTGCCGAGGCCCTCCAAAGGATGGGCCTTGTAGGATGTTTTATCCTATTGGAATGGCAGGGCTTGGGGCATGACAAGGGTTTCATAGATTGTGCCTTTGTAGACCTTTAATAGGTCAACCCACATGCTTTGCAGACTAGTTAACCATATTATATAATTTTTATTTTTTTAAAATTATTTTATTTTTTATGAATAATGTTACAGTAGCTTGTGGGCCTTACCCAAAGGCCCCCAACACGACCAATGAGTTGTGCCAATGCAAGTCGTGCTTTTTTTGTGCGAGCCGAGTTGTCTTGACCATTTGACATACCTACCTGAGACCTATTTGGCACATTGTTCTTTCCTACAACTATGACATCCAACTTACTTGATCCTTGTATTTCATCAAGTTCCATAGTATCATTTCCTTATGTATTTATTGTAGTATCTAGAGTTTGACCCTCTAATGAGGAATTGATGTGAATCCCCTATCTCACCATCATCTAAGACACAAAGTTGTATAAATATTCAAATTATAAAAAGTACGACTTTTTTATATCCTAACAAGCATGAAAAACAAAAGAACTAGTATAAAAACCACAACCGACTAATTAAAATCCAAATTTTCTTTATACATATGCTTTATTTTGTTTCTTTTGTCTATATGTACTGAAAAAAGAAAAAATCAATTACCATTACTCTAAAAGATAGTTTGCATAGTAAAAGAAAAAGTTTCATGTATAAAAATATATGAATCTTTTAACTTACTTGATTTAATAATTATATAATCAGTTATTGAATTTAGAGTTTGTTCTGTTCGATGTAATTAATTATAAGATAATGTATTGGTCCGACAAAAAATTAAAAAAAAAAATCAATTGCCACTTTTTGGGAAATTTTCTAAGCCACAAAATTGTGGTCATTACTGACCGAAGTAATCACCCACCGCGCAGTACAAGAATTAATTCAGGCAAGTAGATCCCATGTTAATTTAATAAGATGTGATGTTGCAGAGGCAGCTGAACCAAGAAAATTAAATGTGGTTCAAGTAATAACAAGGGTACTGGTCCGTCAAGCTAATCGGTCTCTTTCGCTTTCACCATCAGTCGGTCTCTTTTACTTTCACCACTCAAACTAACCTTTGAAGTTCACTAACATTTAATTTCATTTCAGTAAGTTTCAGCATGATATTATGATGAAAGTTAGTTGTTGGAGATATCGAAGCAAGTGGATGACGGTTGATTTCCGAAGTGAAATTAGTACTGCAGACTTAATAGACAAGGAATGCAGTCATATTCATTTGAACAACTCGCTCCCCGCCTCTGCATTCATCATATCACTGATAAGCACACACTGGGTTAAAGCACATACTGGGCACAGACATATCAGTTTTTGTGGGCATTCACTTGGCAACATTACCCACAAACATGGGCCAAGTACGACCATTTCATTCGAGGAACCAATAAAACTAACACAGATTTTCCTGCTGATTGATCAACACAAGAATGCCAAATCATAAGAAGTACAGAACAAAACCAACCAACGGGGAATTGTTGCAATGGTTGAATGTTTTCACTTGTTATAATTGGCTTCTACTATAGCCAAAATTACCCAACCCACAAGTGAAACAAAGAGGGGCTCCTGGTAGTTCGGCAAAAACTTCTCAGACCTCTAATAACAGCAGAAAGCACCACCCTGTCAAGTTCAAAGCTTCGGTCGGTATGGCCCTGGAGTTCTATTGTCATGATAAACATTTTTATCAAGTTGCAATTCCATGAAAAACATTTTATACATCAGAAGCTATGTAAATAGGGTTTTGGCAGGATGCTGAATCAATTTTGTGATGGTTAGTAATTATAGATGCCAAAATCCATAAGAACATGGTATACTACATCAAGGTTCATTGTGTATCGGATTGAGTAGTTGCCGCCTCAAAAACCTAAACAGAAAAATCAAAAGAAGATGTCAAGACCATTATTTTCTTCAACAAAACAACCAAAGGAAGCATATAGGCAACCGAAAATAGAAAATTTACTGCAATGATGCATAGTTTTAGGTATTAGAAATACATACTACAAAAACTGATTCCACAAGTACAGTTAACTAAAGCTGCTAAACAATGTCATCTGCCGGGGGACAATCTCGATCTCCCATTCTTTTGCCTGAGTGTAGAAATTTAAGAAAAATGTAATTTGATAAGCAATGGGAAAAGAACATTTGGAATAAAATCAAAATTTTGTTAGCAGATAGGAATTTCAGATAAGCAACAAACCAAAACGAATCCTTCTTCTCTTGTGCTAATAGTTCCTCAAAAGAAATGTCAGTAAATTCTTCTGTGTCTGTGCTTTTTGTCGACTCAGTGGACTTGGCCTTCTCCTCCATGGAAGCATGAACTTCAAGCATCTTTAATAAATAGATCACAACTATGAGAATACAGGAGAAAGAGATATTTGCAAGTATGAAGACAGAATCAGTCAAACAATCTAATCAAATAATCGTTAAACAAAATATTAACTTTTACTCTTTTGTGCATAGTATCTGAGATGAAAACCACCAACCTGCAAAAATCCATGTATATTACATCATTCTAAATGAGTGTTGCTGTTGTTATGCAAAAAAAAAAAAAATGACAAGTCCAGTTTTGAGCTCATCTCTCACAATCTATGATAATATTTTTTACAGCAACAGATACAGAAATACATAAATATGATGGTGTTCCTTCATGTTGTAATTACAGTTATTCAATATTATCTGTATGCATATAAATTTATGAAGAACTTATTCTTAAAGCACAAGAAAGCATCCAAAACAAGCACAACTTTGATTAAAAGCCCGCAATCAACTATAATCCCAGCTTAACTGTTTGACTTGTTACCTTCTTGTATACTGGTGAAAGCTTAAGCTGTCGTTGAAGCCAATTATAGACAAATGCATCATCCTCTAATCTCTTTTGTTCCTTCTCTAGCTTGAATAACTAATGGGATCAATGAAGTAATCCTCTTTTAGAAAAGACCAATAAACATGGTACCTACTCCATTCTACAACTATATCAAATAAAATCTAGAAATCACCTGTTGGCAAATGCGATCAACTGATGATCTATCTGCCTTGTTTAACAGAGCCTTTGTTATTGTAAACTTGCGGTTAATGGCCTCAGACCTGTAATACAAATTTGAAGAATTATCTAAGTTCTGATTCAGGAGAAGCTTGGGGAAGTGAAATTTAGATAGGACTAGTTAATAGATCAGAAATTCGTAGAAAACTACAACGTAAAACAAGGGAGTCAGAGGATAAAGAAATTTTAAAGTTTAAATGGAAGTCTTGAGGACAGAAAAGTTGTAGTACGAGGTCACATAGGAGACACAAAGCATGTAAGCACAATCGATCAAAAACTAATTGGACCTATTAGGTCAGAAAATTAAGTTACAAACAACGAAACAGCAGAAAAGAAAATTATTCACTGCAATGAGGAAATAGAATATAATAAAGACTTCAAAAGAAACAAAAGATGGTGATTTGTCACGAATATTAAAAAATTAGAATAAATAGATATTTTGCTTTCGGAAAATTATTTTCAAACTGACTTGTGCTCTAAATCATCTTTGGCCTCTGTCAAACAATGAGCAAATTCTGCCACCTGTATTATGCAATAAAATAAAGAATTGTTATGTTGCAGATGTAACAGTATTAATATGTAAATATAATAGCAATATTTAGTTTTCCAAACGCCACACAGCTTACGTATGCAAGGATTTTCTAATTATGATACCCAGAACAATTCACATAACTTTGTGATCAATCTATCCATCAGACAAGAACAAACTGAACTACAAAGTTCTTCTAAATTTGCACATTCTGATATCTAGTAGAGTGCAGCATGAGCCAAATTGCAGGCTTAGCTTATTAAAATAAAATATAGCAAAAAGAACAAATTGCACAAAGAGATTATAAACACGTGCTTTGCATTGTGATACAACATATCATCACCTTCTTGTGCTGCACCAGCTCAAGCAAAAACAGATAGAAAGGGATTCATGGAGTGATTACAATACAAACTCAAACCTTATCAAATTTTCATCATCATTTCTCCAGGTAGGACAACTCAAAAGTCTACTTATATCAAGCAGTACAAGAGAATCAGAAAAAGGAAACAACAAGTTCATAATGGTTATATCTCAATTCTCCCAGGAAAGTTTCACCATAAATTGTTTCATAAACATGTGATGTCACATGCACATATCTGCCTCATGCATGACTTTTTGAGGGAAAATTAAAAATTATAAGCCTGCAAAGTTTCGCTGTTGAATCTAGACTCAACATGGTACAGCTTTTTAGCTCAGATAGTCTGATCCAAAATTTTAGGAGAAGGCATTTTAGATTTTCACTTAATCTCAGTTTTACATTAACAAGTTTTCAAGTAAATGGTCCTAAAGTATTTTAGTTGTATGTGTAACACATTAAAGGCTTTTATCCTATCAGTAGAATGCATTTCAAACTTCCACCTAATATCAATTTTACATCAGTAAGCCCCAAAGTAACAGGATAATCAACTACAACTGTGATTTGTATTTACAACATTAAAGGTCAATCCTATCATTGAACAAAAGGTGCATATTTTTTTCATTAGTATTAGTACATGTAAACCAAGAAAAGCAAACACACATGCATGCACACAAAACAGGAGAAAGAAAACCACTTGAAACAGAGTGAACCACTCTAGAACAGACTGGAATTCCAACACCACTCCCCAACCCCTTTTCCATCGTAAGTTAGTAAAGGAGATCATAGTGTGACCTAAAATCTACGTTATGTTATGACAAAAGTGATACTATTCCTCCCTCCATCAGCCCATAGATGCCACTGGTTAATATTTTACTTTTTTATCTAAAATCCACAGAAAACACTTCTCCTCTCTACCCAGTCCTTTTGTAATCCAAGTAATTAGAACTAACTGCTGCACTCTATCCCCTCAACTTTTACGAAAAAGAAAACTAATCATGCTTTCTACACACCTAACAAGTCCACTGAGCACGATTCACATATAATTTAAGCAGCCTTCTTCCAGAGCATTAGACCTGGTAAAAGAAATCCTCCTTATGTCCCCTTAGCATATGCAACAAATAAAGCCTTTACTAACAAAAATGTCATTGTGCACTTCCATTCATAAATTCTACGGTTACAAGGTCATTGTCAAACAGGTAAAGGTGCTTGATCTCTAAATCTATCATGTCAAACAACCACTGGTATAAAATCATAACCCACTTCGAAAAGATAAGCACTATTAATTGTAGCATGAAGGTTTTCTTGCACACCTCTAATTGTTTAATTACAAATTCATCTCTATGTGCCATTGATGAGCCATATTATTGGATATGATCAGCTCACCATCTCATAAAAAAAAACTCACTCATTAATGGACCCTGGACTCAAAACAAAAGTTTTTGTTCTGCAAATTATGTTAACAGCCGCTTAGCATGAACAAGTAATTTCTCAACCAGGTGCCTTCCCCCACACGCCAAAAGAGAGGGAAAAATAAACGTTTTAAATGAGTATTTTTCTCCAAATGGCATAACAAACCAGATCTAAATTTAAAATAATAATAATAATGATGATCACGATAATAATAATAATTCAACAAAATCAGTTTCCAACCCTCAATAAACTTATAATTTAACCAAAATAAATAAACAAAAACATAAACTTTACAGAAACAAAAAGGAAATAAAAGAACAAAATTTAACCTGGGCAAGTGTCAACTTTTTGCTTTCATGACACTGAACAAGATGATCATACTGTTGCTTGATCTTCCTCTGAGTTGCACTACTTGATCCTGTAAATGGATATAAATAAACCAATTCGTGTTTCAAATTATCCGAATCCGAATTTCTTTTATCTTTTTCCTCACCCTCCTTCTCTTCACCATTACTTTCTTCTTCACCTTTGGAATCCAATTTCTTCTTCTTACTTTTCTTCTTCTTCTTCTTCACTATCTTACTATCATCCCCACCTGACCCTGCACCGTCACTACTCTCATCCACCTCCTTCTCGTGACCCAACCCATTCCCGTCCGGATTCTCACACTTTTTCTTGGCAAAAAATTTCGCCCATTTGGCAGCAGTTTTCGCCGGCAGGATCTCAAGCAACAGCTGTGCTGCCAATGGGTTCTGGTCATTTTCCCGCTCTTGACTGACCGAAGCATTCTTCAAAGCTAATGCATACTCCTTCTCCACTTGTTCAAGACAATCAGTTTTCTTGAGGGTAATAATGACACACACAACGAAGATGATGGACAAGAACAAGAAAGAAAAAACTAAAAGCAAGAACAACATGAGGGCCAAAAGTAACTTGACTTAAACAAATATAAATATAAAAATACAATCTTTTTACACAACACCCATCATCACGAACACCAAAGTGTAGTGGAGGTTGGTGGAGCTCGTTTGTTTGTGTTGGAAGTGAGGTGGTTGTGTTAAATGTTTTTGTTTGTGTTGGCTAAAGGTTTTTCTATAAAGAAAGCAAAGGAAGACGACGGAGACGAAGACGCAGATGAAGAAAAAGATGATAATGATGCTACAATGAGATGAGTTTTGGTGAGTGGTTTGGCTTGTTGATGGCCGTTGATGGCGAAATGGGAAAGGTGGAGTGTAGATTGGGGAAGGTGGAGTGGAGATTGGGGCAGGTGCAGGTGAAAGTAAATCGAAAGTTCGCACTAATTTTTCCCCGGTAGTTTTTCATTTTTTATTTTTTTCAGTGTCCTACCCCTGACTCGGATTATCTTGATACGAATCAATTATATTATCAAATAAAACTCTAGGTTTAATGGCTGACTCATGACCACTCAACACCAATAATATGCCTTAAGCATCTCAATAAAAGATTTTGATTAGACATGGATTAACATAATTTGATTGTCCTCTCATCTCAATGAGAACTTTGTAAAATTTGATTATAATAGTAAAATCAAATCGAATTATTTAAAAATTATAGTTTTATTTAATTTTATTTGTAAAATAATTTAATTTAAATTGATAAACTTTTAAAATACAATTTTTAGTTTGGATTATGATTTCTATAATTTTTAAATCAAATCAAATCATAAATTATATTTTTTAATATATATATATATATATATATATATATATTCTCTATTTATTTTATATATTTATATTATGTTAGAGAAAATTCTAATTTTATGAGTAAAATTATGTGTACAACTTGAGGTGATAACTTATGATTGAATGATGTAATTGTTTATTTTTTCATATAAAAATCACTTAATTAGATACTATCATATTAGTTTATAGAATTTGTTTATACATAGTTTTACTTATAATTTAATTAATTTTATTAAATAATATATATTTAAAAGTAAATAATTTTAATATACTTTTACTAATATTAAATTCTCGAATAATTAATCCTAAAAATTCTTGATTTCTTAAATCAAATTAAAACTCTTTGAAGACTTAGTTTTAGAATAAAATTATATATACAAATAAATTGTATAAACTTATTTGTATAAGTTAAAGTGATAACCCATGATTAAGTGATATGACTGTTTATTTTTTTCTTACTTCAAAATCACCTAATTAGATAATATTATCTCAATTTATACAAATAAATTTGAATTATTTGTTTATATATATAATATTATTCTATTCATTGAAACTCTATGTCAATAGAAAATTGATTTTAGAAAAAAAGACTTCAAAAAATAACAAAAAACTTAAATTAAAACTCTAGCTAAAATTGTCTCATACGATTTAGAAATTTCATATACATACGACTTCAACTCATCAGACTATCTCACCTTATCATATCATGTCACGTCACGTCACCTTACCACATAATCATGTCATGTTGATTATTCACTTATCCACATTTTTTGCTATTTATCTTATGTCATCAATGTTATTAGAGGAGTTCAGTTTGAAATACTCTATCTTTTATTATTATTATTGTTTTAATTATTTGACTTGTAAAATAATAAAATATTTCAATATTTTCATATTATTAATGATAATATAATAAATAATATTTGAACTTCTAAACCCTAAACTCTAAACTCTAATCAAGTAGTTGCACTCCTACTTGATTTATTCACTGACCTTCCTCCCACTAAGTAGTCTTAGACCCGAGAGTGATTCAATTCACTTCTTTAATCGCTAAGAAAAATAACTTTTCTTCCCATATTATTCAGCTAGATATTAACATATTAGTAAAGGTATATTAATTTTATTACTATTTTACCCTTATATATTAAATTGTAAAACCAAAAATACTTATAATTTTCAATTAAAATAATAAATACAATAGATAATACATAAAAAAATATATTGATAATAAGATGATAATTAAAAAATAATTTAATTATTCTATTTCTTAATAAAATATTATAAAATATTATTATATAAAATATATTTTAAAAAACATACAAAACAAATATTATAATATAAAATATGTTAGTTTAACTAAATACAACATTTATTTATATTCAATAATCTTTTAAAAGTATTTAAGAAAAATAATATATTATTATTCATGACCTTCAACTAAATATAATAATTATTTATATACACCAATCTTATTAAATATAATAATAAATTAATACTTAGTAATCTTTCAGTTCATTTATTTTTATGAGAATTTTTATTTTTAGTAATAAAATATTATCTAAACCAAACACACCATTAGTATTTTACATCGAATCATCATTTTACAATGTTTTTAAATTTAAAAATAGTAATTAGTTTAGCCAAAAATATATATTCAATATATATTATATTTAATTAATAAAAATGTCTTCAGATTTCTATCATGGTTCAATACCATTGTTTGTTTCTTACTTTCAAACATTGTAGTATGCTAATTTATGTACATTTGATTTAGATTATTTTTTATTACTAAAAATGAAAATTCTCATCAAAATAAATTATCTAAAAAAACTGGATATTTAATATTACTACATTTTATAAATTTGACGGGTAAAAGTAATTATTATATTTGATTGAAGTAACAAAAAAATATTAATATATTATTTTACTTAAATATCTTTAAAAGATTATTAGGTATAAATTAGCATTATGTTTAATTAAACTAGCATATTTTATATTAAAATATTTGTTTTATGTATTTTATAAAATATTCTCCATATTAATAATATAGTCTAATTTTTTTTTTCATATTATCAAATTATGAAATAAATAAATTAAATTATTTTCTAGTTGTTATCCAATTAGCAATATATATTTTTTAAATAATTTTTATATTATTTATTATTTTAATTGAAAATCAAGGGTATTTTTGTCTTAAAATTCTAATAAATAAGGATAAAATAGTAATAAAATTAAGATTACACTGATAATATTTTAATATATAAAATGGATGTGGTAATCAAATTATCTCATATCTTTCTTGTCACACTATCATTAATAATAAAAAATTATTGAAATATTTTATTATTTTACAAACTAAATAAGATAATAATAATAATAATAAATAGATTATTACAATAATCAAATATTACTCCAAAACAGACTTCTTTGAGAAGCAAGTGTATTGGATTTCTAAATCGTAAAAATAAAAAATAGAAACATTGTTTGAGGAATCAATTTTCTCCTGAAATTGAATAAAAATTTTATATGTTAAAACCTGAGCGATTTTACTACAATCCTTTGGAAGAATAATATTTACCAACACTAAAAATTAAAGTTTTAAAAATCATATAGAGAAATAAATATTAATATTCTGTATTGAATATTCCATATTGATATTGGGGTAGTTAATTAAAATATTCAAAATTAAGGGGGTGTATATGAAATTAGATGATATTTCAAGGGTTATACCAATAGAATAAAGTTTGATGAATTTGCCCCAATATATAAAGGATGTTTTGATCGAGGTTGTTTATATTCAAACTTCACTTAAAGCCAAACTCCAAACCATTATGGCAAAAAATCTATCACTCAATAATCACATTTCGCTTGAAATAGGTTCAAAGGCATGTAGAAAGTATATAATTCATTTTTTTAGAGTTTTTTTTTTTTTATAATTGTTGTGATGGTTTTAAGGATAGGTTTGTGTTTTACTCCAAGGTGGTGTTTAAGATTCTTTTTTTTAATTTTTTAATTATGAATGTTGTGTTTATTAAGTTGAAATTGGTAAGGCTAAGGTGCATTATTTGGCTTGAAATTCAAATTTTGGCTATGAAATGGTTTATTTTTTGTTGGTAGGCATAAATTAACTAATATGCAACAAATCATATCTACTAGCGAGATTTCAACAAAAGAGGGCAAAATATAATTTTAATGCAATCAAATTGAGAGGGTAAATTGGTATTTTGTTAGGTTTGGTGCAAAAATTTGAATAAATGCATAAGAATAAATATTTAAAACTTCATACAAAGCACACAAAATTCAAACCTTAAATTAAGGCAATGAATCGATGCATATGAAATTGAGAAGAAACATACACGATTTAGAAAACTCTATCCACGTTGTTGTCTCCGCTCTAAGATCTCTTTGTGATAAAATCTACCATAAGGAAAGGAAAGCCACTACTTGTCCGGGGTACCATAGTTACTACAATCAAGGAAAAGGTAATTAGGGACACAAGGAAAGTGCTAGCAATCCTTAGGATTAGACTAATTGTGAGTGGAAGAGGTTTGAGAGTCAAAATTAGGATTTTCTTATGTTTTTTAAACAACTGTTAGTCAGAGCGAAATAACACTTCAATTTATAGTTCACCCCGATCAAACCCCTAGTTAAAGGTTTGAAAGAGAATTAGGATTTTTGTTGTTTTTATATGTTATGTGATGTTAGAACATGTTATAAACATCCTGGAATTGATTTGGTATAATCAAGTTACAGAGAAATGGTTGAGAATGGCCTAAAACCTATCTCCAATCCATCATGTATGACTTGTTAGAGTATATGCTTTAAAGTCAGTCTATTTAGGTTGTTTATGTAATTATCATCTTAGGATGTTCTTATTTATCATTAATAAAAGGTAGTTATTCATTTATTAGTCTTTTGTATTATTGGATATATGTTTGATGAATGCCCTTAGATTAGTATAATTATAACGAGGGGATTAACGTGTCATTTGATTGTGAAAATCCTATGAGTACATATGATGGTAAATCTGGAAACGTCTATCTTAGTATTATTTTAAACAAAGACACAAATAACACAATAAGGTTATTATAATATTAAACAATCATACATAAATGTTGTCAGTGTCAATTTGGAACAATACGTGAGTGCATGTTGACTACATGTCCACTAAACAAACCTCCCAACATGATTCCACATTGATGGTAACCCTAGTATTTATGAAATATATTCTTTAATAGATAGTAATCCATATGATCCCTAGACTTGAGGTTATTGAAATATTTCATAGACCAATTAGTTTAGTTTGACACTACTCTAGTATAATCTTTTCAAAGAGTTATTAGTGCAATAGTGATCAACTATGTCGAAAAGTGCAGTAAGACTATAGTGGATCATTAGAGGATTCATCACCCCTAGTATAGGAAAAAGATATCATATGATGTTTGATTGACAACTACAACCAATGGAATATATGGCCACGGTGTTGATAAGGATCAATGCCTAAATCCAATTCAACCCAATCGTTGTCTTGGAAGTCAAGATAACTAATATTGACATTACTTTTGTACCTCGGTCTTGATGAGATATCAACATATAAGATATTTGACTACATATAAACTCTACCACTAAAAGGTTATATTAGTTAATATAGACTTTTAGTATCTTAGGAGATTATGATGTTTTGCTAAAGATTGTTTGTGGTTTATGAATAAAAATGATGATTAATTGTAAATTAATCGTGAATTTTATTCATTACTAGTATATTAGGGAACCTAGGGGTCACGCACATAAGTGAATGTTTGTTATGACTTGAAATATTAAAGTGTAAAACACAAAGAGTGAATCACTTTGGGTTGGTAAATTTAGATATCTAAAATTATGTTTAAAAATATTTAGAAATAAATATTTAAAACATAATTAAAGGCTCAATAATATTATTAAAAGGTTTGGGTCAATTGTGCAAATATCCAATGATTTGGGTTGGAGTGTATGAAGGAGTCATTAGGGTTATAGTATAAATTCATGACATAACATAATCCTAGCCGCTCTTTTAGTTTTTATATTTCTTCAAAATTTCTTCTCTAATCTTTCAATATATTTAACAAGTTTCCATAGACTATCACCTGTAAGACCCCTTGTCGTCGTAGAGCTCATGTGTGGATGAGTAAGACCTTGTAGAGATTATGAAGGAAGTGTTTTCAATATGGGATAGATTTGAGGTAGATTTGAAGAGAATGAGCTACCAAACACATGTATGTAGGTTTCTATCCTTTTTTAACATGCATAATTTGACCTTTGATTCTAAGGATCGGATTTTTCATACAAATTTTTATTTTTATTCCGTTCTAATCTCTTATAATGCATGACAAGTTCCTGCACAATTATACCATGGTATAGGGTAATTGTGTAATGATTTTGTTATGAATTTTAAGTGCGAATAAATGGTCATGTATAAAGCATGCACAACCATTCATTGATTAGGTTATAGATACCAATGGCCGAAGGGTGATCGTACAGAGGACTCATGCATCCATTTGTAACACGTAGGTTGATATATAATAAACGCCATGTAGAAGGGATGAGATATGGGGTAGTTGTGTAATGACTAAGTGTTTGTCACTCACCCCTCTCTATTTGATTTTGTAGGTGAGATATGATTGATGGTTGTGTGGCGACAATTCAGCTCAGGTAGAAGTATGAGGATTTTTAAAATATTTTATGTTTTATGATGTTATTAACATTTGTTTATGGATTATGTACACACACTTTCCTCAAATTGACTTTGATAATTCGTTTATAACATTTGAGGTTATTTTACATTTTGTTTTATTTGAGAGTATTTATGGTTTATGCTGAAAGTTTTATTACCTTGTATGTCTATTAAGCTTCCTTAGAAAGGTAAGATTTTCAAAGGGGTGATACAAAATCTTTAATACCAATAACAAAATAACCAAAAATACATTTTCATACCTTCAATTCATTCAAGTTTCTCACTAATTTCATGATTTTAAGTCAAATTTTAATTATTGGAGTTGGAAATGATTCAATGAATAGTATTCAAAGGTTAGAGATGAAGGCAATCTCAATATTGTTTGAAATATTTGGTTATCTTCATATAACTCATAATGGGTTGGCTAAAATAATATAAACCCACTAAAATGATTAATTTAATTTTTTTTTTAATTATCATTGTAAAACTAATTTTAGAAATAAATCTTATATATACCACATCAATCAAATTAACAAAGATGAATAATAGAGTGACATTAAATATTTTATTAGAAGAATTTGTATATAATTTTTATGTTTCCTTAATAAATATTATTTTTATGGAGTTGTCATAACCATGGTAAATTCTTTTTTTTTATTTATGTGATTTCTAGTAATAATATATTTTACTTTTTTGGTCTTTTGACTATTTTCCTTTTATAAAAGGCCAAATCCCACTAAAGGTTTGATGAAATTTGAAATTCCTATTTGTTAACTTTTAAAAATCTAAATACTCACTTTTCTATTAAAATTCACTGTTAAGATTAAAAGTAAAAATATTAAAAAACTAAAAATGTATTATATTTTTCTCTCTCTTAGTTTGAAAATTTAACAATTTCTCCTCACTTAAGTTTAAAAAGTGACTATTTTCTCCTTAAGGTTCTAATTTTTTTCTTAGATTTTTTGGAGAGCTTCTCCATCATCGTCAATGTTGATCTCTTCCTCCCAACACTTTCTCTCTCTCTCCCTCCAAACATTGTCAATTTCCATCATCAACGATAAACAATCATTAACAAATTGACAACACATGAAAGAGGACGACAGACAACAAACAACAGACGACACACAAACTAAGGTAGAGGATGAATAAAACCCAATTGTAACAATGATTTGTCCCAATCATGGATTTCAAATCCAATTGTTGTTTGTCATCATCTATGACGTCTGGAGGGAGAGGGAGAGAGACTGTTGGGAGGAAGAGATCGACTGTTGGGAGGAAGAGATCGACTGATCATTTATACAAAATAAGTACATTAATAATATATCATTATATGATTGAATAATTTTGAATTAAAAATAAAATAACCTCTAAGTCAATAATGACTGATCATTTATATACTTATTTTATATACTCAAAAAATATATATATAACATTATTTTATGGGATATTAATTAAAATCGACAATAATTTTTTCGCCTAAACTTTTTTAAGCAAATGTACAGCGGTTTTATTTTTATAAACAAATTTAATTTTAATTTCAAGCGTACCCTCTCGGCTAATTAGATTACTTTCAGCTACTTACATCACTCTTGGCTAATTACGTTAAATTTGACATAATTTTTTCAAAAATTTGATAAATTCTTATTCGAAAATTCAATGAGTCATGTTTTAAGGATTCAAAACATATTTGAAAATTGATAAATTTGTGTTCAAATACAGATAGAAACGAAAAGATTAGCATAAGCAAAGAGAATAGTGAGTGTGAATGGGTGATACGTAAAGTGCGTAGAATACATAAAGGGTGTGTAAGGTAAGTAACGGGCGCGTAGAGTGTACAAAGGTTGTATAAGAATTATATATAATATATAAATATTAAAAAAAACAAACATAGGTGTGAAGAAGTCCACGCACTCGCATGCACCTCTTTCGCACCGGATATATATATATATATGTTGGGTGCGAAAGAGGTGCGTGCGGGTGCATGCACTTCTTTGCATCTTTGTTTGTCTTTTTTTTATATTTATATATTATATATAATTTTTACACACCTTATGCACCGCTCATTTGCACTCACCATTCTCTTTACTTATGCTAATCTTTTCATTTCTATCTGTATTTGAGCAAAAATTTATCAATTTTCAAAAATATTTTGAATCCTTAAAATATGACTTACTAAATCTTCGAATCATAACTTATTAAATCTTTAAAAAAATTACATCAAATTCAACGTAATTAACGGAAAGTGACATAATTAATTGAGAGGGTATTTTTAGAGTTAAAATTAAATTTGCTTATAAAAATAAAACCACTGTACATTTACCTAAAAAAGTTTAGACGAAAAAATTATTGTCAGTTTTAATTAATATCCCTTATTCTATCTTAACCCTATAATTTAACCTTGAATTTTAGTTGATGTTATGCAATAAATGGTAATTATTACAAACCATAAAAACATTCTTGTATTCAAGTATTCATTGATCCGAATAAATAAATAAAATGTCTTTACATTTGTATGATATTATAAAATGTCAGAGGAACCATAATTTATGATAGATTATCATTACATTTATATGATATGGTACACAAAAATCAAAAGTAGATTTTATTCAATAGACCATCGATGATAAGGTCATCAAGTCAAGATTATGTCTCAATCAATTGCTTAGGACAATTGTTTGTGTTTCATAATTTTATCATATTATAAAATTCATGGGCTTCTTTTATTATGGCTAAAAATGGGTGACCCTTTTAATCTAAAGGAATCAAAATAGGGTTTCAAGAGGAAAGTCAACTTAGAATGCTATATATAGGAAAATTAAGTGTCAAGTCAATATAGAATGTATTATGCCTATGTCAAATGTTATACCTTGGTTTAATAGCTCTACTTTTTAAAATATTATTTGTAAAATAAAAATAATGATTCTAAGAGTTATTAAAAAGATTAAAATATTAAAATTTTCAAAAAAATAAGTTTAGGTTCGAGTTTTTGTCTCTAATAACTATGTCTTGGGTTTACTCATCCAATTAATATGTATTGGATCCTCAATTATTAAAAAAAAAAATCATAAAAAATAATTATTCTCTGTGTTTATTTATGATTTTAAAGTATTGCAATAAAAAAGGTATTATAAGGGCTACCAAATCCAAAAAAAGGGCTGACGTGATAGGAAGGGAGAATAATCCTATGCTAAAGTAGGAACTAACCTTTTATGATTTTATAAATTAAGAATTAAGAATTAAATTAGAATATTAGATTATGATTCTCTAAAGACATAATTTAACTCTTGCCTTATATAAAATCTTAATAAAATTTTGATAAGGGTATGATTCAATAGTGTAATGTTATGTGCACAAATAACGACGTATCATTATGTGATTGAATAGTTAAAAATTAAAGATAAAACAACATCCAATCACATAGTGATATATCATTATTTGTGTGTATAGTATTATTTAATAATACTATATGTACAACTTTATGTAGAAACAACGATGTATCACCATATATCACATTGTGATATATCATTATTTGTGTGCATAGTATTGTTTTATCTTTAATTTTTAACTATCTAATTATATGATGATACGTCATTGTCTATATACAAAAGTTATGTATATAACACTACTCATACAAAATTACTCATTTTTTAAAGGGCAAAGGACTATTTCCCACCCATTTCTTTAGGCTTATCTCAAACTTATACCTACAGGAGATCAAAAACTTTTTTTTCCCACCCATGACCAAACTGCCGTCCAATTTTTCAGTTAGGGACAGAGATAAAATCGTTATTTTATTGTTTAAAACTTTAAAATTCACCATTTCCCCCCTTCAGATTTTAAAAACTAAAAACTAACCCATCCTCAAAGTTTGAAAAGTTTAGATTTCACCCCTAGAGTTTGTTTCCTTCTTCAGCCACCACCGATGGTCGACGCATTCATAGCCCAGATCTGGACGACGATTCGTCGTCCAGATCTGAAAGAACAGACGAAGGACAACGTTTCGTCGTCACGTCTGGACAACGCGACAAGCGACGAAGGACAATGAAGCATCGTCCTTCGTTCTCTGGGTGGAGCAACGAAGAGACCTCTTCGTCGTACGGTGGTGCGACGAAGAGATCTCTGTCTCCTCATCGCACCATTGTCATGGCACCAGGAAAAGGAAGAGGTCAGTGACGACGCCGGAGACAACGTCGGAAGATGAAGTTGAAGAATGAGGGTGAAACTACTAGTTTTGAAAGTTATAGGGGACAGCTGCGTTTTGAAAAATATGAAAATCCTATGTTTGGGGGTGAAAATGTTAGTTTTCAAAGTTTAAAAACTTTAGATAAAGGTGAAATGTTAGTTTCTAAAACCTAAGGGGGGTGAAAAGTAATAAATTTTATAACTTTTTAATATAAACAGTAAAATAATGATTTTGCCCATATTTCTAACTGAAAAATTAGACGACAGTTTGGTCATAGGTGAAAAAAAAGATTTTTGATCTCTCATGGGTATAGGTTTGAGAATGACCTAAAAAATTGATGGGAAATAGTCCTTTTCCCTTTTTTAAATAATATATGAGTAATCTTACCCATGTATATCAGTAAATCTTACCCAAAAGAAAAGTCGGTAAAGGCATTAGGTAGGTTCTTTGAAAATTTTCCATGGGCTTGGTTGGGCTGTGCTGGGTTGTTGCTCCTCCTTTATGATTCTTTCCCACACGATGCCTACAGTTCTAGTCTGAATAAAGTGTTAGGTGACAATACCAGAGTTAGATAAAGGTCAATTTTTTTCATAGTACTAGAAAATGCAAATTTTGTCAAGGAAGATGAATGATTTTAGCAAGATTCCCATATGGTCCATTTTGTCACTTATTGTTGTATTCTTTTCATGGATCACATTGACTTGTATATACATACATACATACATAACATTATAAAATGTCATCTGTCACATTATAAACGAGGATGGTTATAATATGGATGTGATGATGTTATTGAATAGGCCAAATCAATACATATTGTTGAATGACAACACATGAAACATAAGGTTTAACTAATCCTACCCAAACATCTATAACAGAATACTGGTTTCTCTGTACCATCATGCTGGCACAGCTTGGGTGTGTTAGAATGATCAACGATTCTTTCTGACAAAGTTTGTCACTACACTGACAATGATCAAGAGGAAGACAAAATTAGACAGTTTCACTTTATCAACATATAATACGACAAAAACTGACCTATACGATGTCCAAATGACCAAAACACTATCCAACTACTGCCCATTTTTGAAGTACAGAGAGGCTTCGACTGTGAAAGAAATTAAGACTATTGCTGCACATGCTCACCTACATTCCTCTCCTGCATGCCGACAATGGTATTTTATTTCCCACTTGTTATTCTAAATCCTTAGAACACGCGGTGTTGATATATCTATATGCCTTTTGACGCTCACCATGTGCCATGTGAGTGAAATTTAATAGTGTAAGAGAACTAGGAGAGTTCAAGATATACAAATCTTACTTTCTCAGTGAATGCTCTTTATATCCCTACAGATTATATAGCTCAAAGCTAAAAATATCTGAAAAATGCAAGTGGTTGTGCCAATGGAAAGAAAACTAGAGAGAAATTGGATAAGTTTGATATCTTATTACCATTTCAGAGTACTTTCTTACAAGAACATAGCAATGGAAAGAATTAATTGCCTCCAAGAACATTACAAACATGAAATGTATTATAATTTTTGGGAACCAGAGGTTTTCCATATTCTAAATCTAAAAGATTGGCACATGGACTCAATTGGATCATCTCAATGTGCTAGGACAAATCTTCTTCCATCTCTTTTACTTTTGGAATAAAATACGCAGGGCAGCAATAAGCAAGCCAGTTTATATACATTAAGCTTATCCTCAATCATTTTCACAATTTAACTGGGGCTTTAAACCACGTGGTGTGTTGTATATTTGTACAACTTCACCGTGGAAGAAGCCAAATCAAATGGTTGGACTGATCTTGGATTTGTAAAGTAAGTTTACCAAAGAATACTGCACCCAAAAATGCTACATTGCAGGGTAAGAAATGGAACCTTCTTTAGTCCATTTCATTAAGTTGAGATGAAGCAGCTCATCAGCTGCAAACAGCTTCCACGGCCAGCTGCTTCATGACACTGGGGCATGGGTCTCCACCAAACATTTCAGGAGCTACAGTTACAGTGCACATGTTCTGTCCAACACAAAGCTGCAGCAATAAAATCAAAGTCATTATTTAAAATCTTTGGAGAAAATGAGGCAAAAAGAAAAATCAGTAAGACCAGCAGATACAACCATATAGAGTTTTGAAACTCATGCCTAGAAATAATAACAATGAGGACCTTAACAGTAAACAAGAAATTTTATGCCAAAAGGAAACAAAGAAACTTAAGAACCCTGTATCTCAGACTCAAAAACCACAAGGACTTTATGCATAAGGTAATAAATATTATGGCATACCCTTTGGAAAGCATCATAGGAGTGGAAAGCATGACAGCTTCCTTGTCGGTAGCTTCCACAAACCCCTTGTGGTGTTCCAAAGCTAGCAAACTTTATCGATGAGATTTTCTGCCCAGGGCCACACATTAAGTGTGCTTTAGGCCTTAGGGGTTTGTTTACTTTGCCAGAGGCTTGCATCTGATAGTTAACAAGGGTTGGCTGCCACTCGTACATATAAGCACATACGCTGTCTATTTTTCTCCTAACCAAAGAAATTCCATTGGGATTTCCTCCCTGTTCTTCAAACACAACCAACAAGTTCCCTGTTGGGTTTAGCCATGACTGAGGGACATGATACCTGAAATTATGGACCAGTTAGTCCAGAAGAAATCAACAATTTAATGAAAAAACAAGGTGAAATCAACTTCCATATGAACAAAGCTATAATACAAAGTAGTTTCCCCTACCATCTTTGAGAGGCATCTCCACAATTGCTTGCACATTTCTTCTCATTATAAGTTCCAGTATAACTACAATAACCACAATTACCGGACGCTTTATATGCAGGCCAGTAGCGTCCAAGACTCTGTCCATTTATCCACACTTGACCTTTACTCATACTACGCATATCTAGAGCTAGTGGAGAATTTCCGGCAGGAGCATTGAAGGTAGTCTGGAAAAAGGGCATGAAGACATCAATTGGTGACTTGACAGTCTTTTGTGACTTGCTTTGTATAAACTAAGTTTGATCCCATAGAATTAAAAAATTAGCTTTGGGTGAGATTTAAGACACTCACTTTGTACCACGTCAGCGGTTGCTTTCGAGTCACAAATGATCCCTGTGCCCACTCAACTGCAGAACTACCGCTGAGAGAGTGAAGACTCAGCCTTTCTCCTTCAAGGCCAACCTGGGCCAGAACATGCAATTTTATGAGATATCTAGGGTGTTGGAGCAAAGAGAGAAGATACAGTTCAGTGGCTGAATATAAACCTTGTAGGACCATTTCTGCCATGACAAATCTCTCCTTCCCTCGTTGAGACCGTTCAGTGTAACAGGACCAAGAATGCCAGCATTCCATCTCTCAAAATGTGGACCAACATTCTGAACTCAAAGCACAAGCAGCAGCAAGAATGGTATAGTCAAATCCAAACTGTTGTGGATGTTGCTAACAGAAATAAGATGCATGAGAAGAGAGAAACATACCGGGAGACCAACAGCAATGCTTAGAAGTGCAATTTTGTTGATTCCAGCTCTCATTTTCACACCTTGACTATATGTTAGTTTTGGGAATTCTAGACTCCCATATGCAGTTCCTGCCAAAAGAAAGCGCATTTTAAGACAGGAAATGAGGAAGAAAAGGTGATTGAACGAGTAAAAAGTAGTACATGCCCTACGACATGATTACCAGAAAAAGAAATTTAAACTTTTATAGCATGCTTTACTAGTGTATCAAAAATTTAGTCATGTTTCAATTCATAGACTCTGAGTTTTTACTGAATCCTGAAAGCAGAATTGAGATGGTTCCAGGACAAAAACAAGCAAGAACACCATTAAAACAAAATATGCACCCACCTGAGAATTGACCATTGACAAAAATATGCAAAGCATGGCCAGCTGATAAGACAGTAAGAACAGGATCATTTCCACCCCTCAAGAATCCCTCATTGGCATCAATCTTAACACTGTAAATGAATAATAAAGTGGTAAAAGACGAGAAAACCAAATGTAATCAAGAAGTTTAAACAAAAATATATTTAGTTATAAATGCACGAAAAAAGAAAATAATAGAAAGGGGCACTTATTTATGGTCACTTACTCCGTTGTGTACCACAAATAGTCAGAAAGATCTCTAGTTGCATTAATCTGCTCCAACAACCCAGTCACTGTGAATGTACTGTCATCATATGAGGCTGGTTCTTCATTAAATGCTTGCCAAGAGAATCCTCCATGCATAGGTACAGGAGTCATCTTCATCTGTGAACTTTGGGCACCAACCTAGACAGAGAATTGTTGTAATTGTCAACAAATGGTTTATCGTGAAGTGCTAAAATGGATCAACGAGTGTGGGCAAGCTTAGCTAACTAAACTACAGAAACTCAATTTATCAAAAGCTATCTCACCCTTGCAGTGTTATAAACAGTGTTCTTGCAATTGGGTAGAATGCTGATAGACCAGGGAGGCAAATTGTAATGCTGATTTCCAAAAGATACTTTTGCAACAGACTCCTGATGGTAGTTAGCAAGGAATGCAGCACAAGCGCCAGAATTTGATTTGAATACGTGAGCCTGTATTCAGGAGTAAGGTTAATTTCCAAAACAATACTACAATTAGAAAGAGGACATACATTATTAATTGGAAAAGAGAAGTTGACCTCTTGATAGTTTCCAAGTGACAGCACAAATGGATCAGCAGATACTAGAGCTGGTTCACACAGTTTTATTGCTCTATGCAAATCTTTCAAATGACCCCATTTGGGCTGCCTCAATAGTCCTGGATAAAGGATAAAATCATAGAGATTATTCACACATGCGAAACATTTTAATTATTGCAAATGAGACAATTCAAGGATGGTTCAAAAACATATTTGGGAAGGAAAAAAGACAATCCTAGACACACGTTAATGTGGGAAACACTTAATAGTATAATAGTTTAAAAGCCTCATTAATAAAGACATTTAATTTTTTCAATTGTATTGTAACAGCAGATTTCTAGTTTGATGATGGAAGGACTCATCAGTATAACAGGAGACCTTTTTTCAGTTAGATACCATTTTGACTAGTAAAATTCTAAAAAAAATTATAACCAAAAAAGAGAAACTAAAAAGGTGACCTTATGGCAATCTGGCCATATCACTAATCCACAGAAGCTGGACATGAATCAAAAGGGTTGTCTTACCTTAGGAAGCTAAAAGATTCATATCATGTATTTATGATTTTAGACTGCTGAACTGGATAACTTCAGGAAATAACATATGAATTTTTCTGGCATACCATATTCATCAAGAGGAGCATCATAGTCATAGCTAGTAGCAATGAAAGGACCACCAGCAGTCCGGCCAAAATTTGTTCCCCCATGATACTGAAAAGTCAAATGCAGTAGGTGAAAATTCAATCAACTAGTCCAGGGATTTAACTGCTAGGCAAAATTGAGCAACCAATTGAATTACCATGTAATAGTTAATAAATGCTCCCCCCTTTTGTATAAATTTAGCAACTGAAAAAGCCAAGTCCTCAACTGGCCTGTGAGGAACTGCTCCTCCAAATTCAGTATACCTTCAGGGAGAATAAAGGAATAGCTGGATTATTAACCCACAAATAACCTGTAGATTATAAACTTGTGTTCTAGAATAAGAAGACAAACAAAGAGGAATCCAAGTTACAAAACATGTAATTTACCAGCCAGTCCAGGCTTCAGTCCACATCTTGGGTTTATAAGCCTTGTTTGGTGAGAAGTAATCGCAATAGAATCCATTGCAGGTGTTAATCTGTTGAAATAAAATATAACAACTAGAAGCATATGCCAGAGGGAAAAATAATAAAATGACAGGACTTAAGACCTTATGTATTTAATAGCCAAAAAGCTTAATCGATATGATTTTGCATTGTCGGGTTAAACATAGTTTACTTATCTAGCATCCCAAAAGCAACAAAGAAAAATATTACTATTAGCATTAACATCCAGCAGTATTGATGGAAGTAAAGAACAGTATGACTTAATAAATAGGGAGGAGACAAGGCCATGTATCCATAATTACAAATCTTCATTGGCAAAAGGGAATAAAATAAAGACAAAGTGTAACAGATGTGAGTGAGAAAGCCCAAAGCTGATCCATGTGAGTGCAAGGAATAATAATAATTGATTCATCCATGTCCAGAAAAGAGACAACAAACTATAAACTAGCAACCCCACTGAGAATAAGAAAAATAGCATCAGAACCATCAACACTGTATATGCAACATACCATGAGAGAATAAAAGAAGAAAAAGTTCAGTGATACTTACCACGGGATCAGGTGCATCATCTTGCTTGCACATGACCCACGGGACACCAGTCCCAAGATCCACAGCCATCTTAGCTGCCCATCGGGTGTAAGCTTGACCTGGGGCACCAATTTCATACTCCATAGGTCCATATTCATTTTCTATCTATCAAAAAAAAAAAAAATGATAGAGAAGATACTCTGCTTAGCACCCTACCTTATGCTATCAAATAAAGAACGAGAACACGAAAATATCCATGTTTTATAAATAATGAGAAAGCTTCAAGACTGGGAAACAATTAAAGCATGGTTATATAACTACCTGGGATAGGATTATCGGACCGCCTTGAGTCTCAAACAAATTCTCAGCTTTCATCATATTGACAATCTTGGTTGTAAACCTTTGCATTTGTGCCTTCATTACAGTAATTCAGAGACCATGTTAGGGACCAATACAATAAAGAAGAAACACATTAATGAAATGAGACACAAAGAAAATGCAGGTGTAAGGATGAATGAGACAAACCTTAAAAGGTCCGTTATCTGTTCTGAAATCAATTCCTGGTATGTATTTGAGCCAAACAGGAAATCCACTGAGAACAAAAAGGGAAAGTTTTGCTTTAATTTCCCAAAAGTTCAAAAATTGAGTTCCTTTATTTATTTTTTCTCTGAAAAATTGTATCAATGTAAGCATTTACCCAAAGTTCCACTCAGCACAAACATAAGGACCAATTCTGAGATGCACATAAAGGCCTGCTTGCTTCACCAGCTTAATGAACTTCACCAGATCATAATTCCCCCCAAAATAATACTGCAACCAAAAAGACAATAAATCAAGAACCATTAACAAATCTGAAACATATCTTTACCAAAATAGAAAGTGAAAGTGTTTTGATTACTTTGCCAGGAGAAGGCTCGTGACCATTCCAAAAAACATAAGTTTGAATCACATCCAGGCCTCCATCTTTCGCTTTCTGTATAAGATCTGGCCACATCTGCAACAACATAAAAAGGAACAAAATTTACACCAACCCAGCCAGATGGCAAAAAGGGAAAAAAAAAAAAAAAACCCAGAAAAGCTGAGAACTTTAAGCAAACAAGAAACACCCTTAAGCACATTTACCTCAGGAGAGCTTCTGGGGTAGTGAATGGATCCAGAAATGAGGATTCTCCTCCTGCCATTAATGGTAATAGCCTTGGAGTCATAAGACACGGAGGCTTCAACAGCACTATAAAGGAGGCTAGAACAACCCAACAAAAGAAGAAACAAAAATGCATCACACATTGCAGGGCTCTCTCTCTTGAAGAACCCCATCATCACCACCATTTATTTTAATGAAATGGAGTAAATGAGCCGTCTCTATGGGTTGCCTGCAACAAAGGAAAAAGCCCTTTTGTTTGTTATTCCTTCTCTTCTCTCTTTCACACACTTTATTCTCTGTTTGTTTATGTGAAAAGAAAGGCAAAGCAGAAGCAACCCAGCTAGCTGTTCCTTCTGGTTCTCTTTCTTCTACTCTCTCTCTTTTGGTTTTTACACTCTACTAAATAGTGCTGGTAGCGGAGGTTTCAAAGTGCCGCCTTGCCCCAGTGTTTTTATTTTATTTTATTTTTTTACGTTGCCCAAAACAAGTGTTTTGCAGCTGCTTTTATAGATTAGAAAAATAGAAGTTTTGAGGATGAGTGCGGACCCATTTTGCATAGTATTGGACCAAATGGTAATTTAAATGATAAAATAAAAATGTATGCAAGAGAATAAATTCAAGTTATTTCGAATGATATATAAAAATTAATTTTTAATTTATCTGATCTAGTAATTATGTAATCAATTATTGAATCCAAAATTTATTATATTTAATATGATTAATTCAATCTTATCAAAAGTAATGATCTAATTTGAATAAAAAAATTTTAATTATTTGAATTAAAAAGAATTTTCAGATATTTCTCACTAAAATTTCTTGTCCTAATAAAACATTTCTTCTTGGTGGCATATAATTGGTTAACAATAAAATAATATATATTTATTTTAAATATATAATGATATGTATATGCTTATATATGTCATTATATAATTGAATATTAGTTTATCTTTAATTTAAAATTATTCAATCAAGTAAAATATTTATATATTTAAAATAGATATACATAATTTTATTGACAGGGTAATGTCAATCACGAATTTGAATCTTGTTTCCAAGGTAATTTAAAATTTGTGATTTTATGAAAAAAAAAAATTATCCAAATCCAAAACTTGGACTTGAACTAAGTAAGGGGAAAATATCATTATTTTCTGATTTTACATTAAATGTTTTCAAAAAGAGTATTTGGAAAAATAATTTTTTTATTTCTTCTATTTTTTGTTTCCAAAAATAAATTTTAAAAAATGTAATCAAACCATATATCAAATGAAAGTATTTAAAGTTTTTTTATTGTAAATATTTAAAATTTTATTTTTTTCCTAAATTTTTTTATTATTTGTAAGTTAATATTGAAATTCCATTAGAAATAAAATTTGGTTTTTGTATAAATAAAAATAATAATTAATTGGCTGTTTGATAAAAAATGGGACGGCGGTTGCGGTTCCTTCTGTTTTAAAAAACACAAAGATTCGAAACTCAATCCGCGTACGGTCGGCTCCGACATCGTCGGCATGGCAAAGACGGTGGTTACCACGCTCCATAATGGCGCGTGTTAAAGGAGAAAAGATGTAAGAACTTGAATTTTTTTTATCAGGTAAATTTGTTGAATGTCATTATTACACATTTATATGGGGCTTTTACAATTACGCGTGTGGGTTTGGTTAGTAATTTATTGTAAATTAATTATCGCCGTCTTTTTTTTTTTTTAAATTTAAATTAGGATTTTACCAATATGTCCGGAGGTTTAAATTCAAGTTTTTTTTTTAAATAATTTATTTATTTTAGACTAAAAAAAATTATTTTTATAATATTAATTATTATATATGATATAAAAATATTGTAATGATATAATCGGATTCCTATGAGCTTATATTTTCGATTGTTATTTGTATTTTCATTTAATGAAATTATATTTTATTGTGTTAAGGGCGTTTAATTAATAAATTTAGTAATTTATTTTTTATTATTTATATTATTTTATTTTATTTATAAATAATAAAATATTTTAATAATTTTTTATTATTAATAATGATATGATGATAATATAAGAGATAATTTGAGTATCAATTCGACCTCAATTATTAAAATATTATCGAGATAATTTTGATTTTATTATTAATATATCATTATTTATTAAATTTTTAAGACAAAAATAATATATCATTATTTACTAAGGTATTTACTTCTAATCAAACACAATAATTATTTAAACTTATTTATTTTTATCAAATTTTATTAAATATAGTAATAATTTATAATCAATAATCTATTTTCGAAATAATTTTTTAATTTTGATAATAAAATATTTTTCAAACCAAACGCCCCTAATTATTTAAAATATCTCATAGCGTCAAGTATTTGTTCATACTAATTACTCAGAATTAGGGTTGAAACAAAGAGATAGATATTATTATCCCATTTTTTTAAATATTTTATCTCTAAAAACAAATTATACAAATTAACATAAAATTATTTCTAAATATATTTATATTTAAATAATTATGACAATCATTTTGGTTCAATAATTAGATAATTAATTACTAAATGACCATGTTTAAACTTTGTAAACTTGCCAACCAACATATGGGATATGGGGCATCATCCAGAAAACCCTACCAAATTCTCAATTATGTTAATCAAATAGTTTAATTCTCACTTCATCAAAATTACAAGTCATTTTTAATTATTAGAATGTTGGTCAAAAAAATCATACAAAACTACTCTTATGAAATCAAATGAAGGGTTTGGTGGCATGGTTGTGAAGGAAGCTCACTAATCTAACATTAAATTTTGCTTGAAATTCAAGATATATAAAGTTTAAATTTTAATAATTCTTTATATTTATTAAATGAAAGAGTGCCTGCCAAAACCAAAGTGCTAATGATTCCCTCATTTTGGATCTAACCAATTTAATGTTATTATAAGAACATGGGCAATGTTTAATAATAAAATTATGTATACAATTTTTACGTATAATTTTATGTATAAATAATTATATGTAATCATGTAATTTGATGTTATTTTATCTTTAATTTTTAATTATCCAATTACATAATGACACATCGTTGTTTATACATAAAATTATAATATAATGTTACTCGATGTTTAAATCCACACAAAATGGGTAATGTTTGGTGGAAATGTTTTCAAAAAAGTGAAAGCAAATGAAGCAAGAATCAAGAAACATAGACTTCAAATCAAACAAATATTATGCATGTCATAAATTACAGCCTACTAATGTCATTTGAGGTTTCTTATGATTTAAGAAACTTTGGAAGTGCTTTTGAAAAAGTGTCAAAAGCACTTCCATGTAATAATATTATTATAGGTTTATTAATTTATATTGTGCATGGTTGTTGGGATGCGTTTATTGTTTAATCTAGTTTATAAATTTTCTTGTCTAATATTGTCGGTATGAAAGTTTGCACTAATACAAAATATATTAAGTTTAGATTAGAGTTGGATACGAATCGAATTGAGTCTAAACAGAGCCTAACTCATTTTTGACTTATTTTTAATAAGTTCTGCTCGAGCTTAGGTTTATACTCATCGAATTCACTGAATATATGTTTGTGTTCAATTCGCTTCATAATTTTAGTGTTTGGAATTGACTCGCACTTAGTTCGAGCTTATATATTCTGATTCGGATTCGTTTTGATCAGTGTTGGGCTTGCATTTCAAGCTCAGTAGCTCAACTTTAGGCTCATATCAAATTTTGGATTATTCATGATATTCTTTATGAAAAATATATATTGTAAATTTGTTCCAAGTTAAAATCATTTTTTCTTTTGAGCAAGTGGCTCGCGAGTTGAGCTCAACTCTCTCAACCTATGTTCGAGTTCAAGCTTGAACTCGTTTTTCGTTTAAAATCTAGACTCACGTTCATACTTAAACTTGCTTAGAATAAATTTGATTTGAACTTGTTCGAATAAAGTTTGTTTCAAATTCGAATAAGTTTACTTCGAATTTAACCCTAATTTAGATGATTGTAATACAAGGATATAAAAATATATAATGACGTAAATAGTAGACAAACTTTTTTTACATGGTTTGACGAAAAACTCAATAATCTTCGTTCATTGTGTTGTTATTGTCATAATAATACAAAGTTACAAATTAAGCAAGAAGTAATAGAAATAATGTGTGCTTATGTGTAAGTAATGTATTTGGATGCAATGTCCAACGTTTAATTCTTTAAGCATATATCAAACGTGTCATCCATTTTTTCACTATTTTGAATTTATAACAATGGGAGTTACATTTATACAAGTATAGGATATAACCTTAATAACTTAATGAGTATCGTCATGATCCTAAAGTGGTAAGAAAATAATTATACTTCAATTGTAGTGGTCAAAAATAAGGAATACAATTCTCCTACAATAGAATACCTTTATTTAATTTGAGATGCATGTTGTGATCACGAAGGATTTGGTCCTTACATCTTGTTTTATAGCTTTTAGCAAGAAGAAATGACGTCGAAGCTTATCTTATAGGTTGTGAGCTAAAACGATATTTGTTCATTGATTATTGATTGTTAATCATTGTCAAGTGCATATCCGTGAGTTAGATCGAGGAGACGTTCTGATTGAACGACAAATGCTATAAAATAAACAAAATGATGGACTTATCTTGGGTTTATTCTTAAAAAATGTATTCTTAAGAGTAAATATTTTGTCAATAAATTAAATATTTATTGTGTGATTGAAAATATGCATTCAAATATATATATATAAATTATTACTGAATTATCATGTCAATTTCCAAATTAAATATGAACAAAATCAAGATTTTTCTCATCAACTCCCTGATTAAAGATTTAAAAAAATTAAAATGATGCATGAATGTCGGATGATTGTTGCCAACTCATGAGCAATCAGAGAGAAAAGAAGAAAACTTTCAATTTCAAGAATCAAAGAAGAATAGATGGTTTACTTGCCGGGAGGAGAAAGAGATCTAAAAACTTATAAAAAAAATGCATTTTTTTCTTCATGTTTGTTGGCATTTCTGTTGAAAGTCCTTTAAATTAAGCAATCAAATATATATTTAAAAAAAAAAAAAAGATTATACTTGCATGCATTATTACAAACACCTAACCCCCCTGAAATTAGAAAATTCTCAAGGAATCTTATCCGAATTGGTTAAACGGATAAACTTTAAAATATAGTGATCAGATCTATAATTATTATATTGAATAAGTCAGGATTTCATATACATGGAATCTAAGTTTTTTCTCTAAAAATTTTAATATTTTATCAGTTTTATTATCTACTAATCCCTGAATCTAACCATTAATATTCTTATATTAAGAAAAGTCTTACGCATAATGTTTAATATATAAATAATGACCTAATGGGGCATTAAATACCCAAGTGTTAAACATGTTAGTAAAGAAGGGAATCAAAAATTGAATCCAGATAAATCATAGTTTAATGTTCAATGATTGAGGTGGGTATGGGGCAATTACGATATCTATACAAAATTAATATATTTATTTTAAAAGAAAAAACAAAAATTATATACTCTTAGAGATTGATTGAGAGAGAAAAGGAAAAGCCCGTAGTGTAGTCTATCTATGATAAGCTTGAATGGTACATGTGATTTTAGAAAAGTGGATTATAATAAGGAATACAAATCTTGCAAGGAGAAGTTTTCATTATTGCTTTTCACTTTAACCAAACACTTCCATGTATGGCAAAGTTATCTTTTTTTTTTAATAATTGAAAACTTTGTATTGATTGAACAGATAAATTTAAAATATAATGATCAGATTCATAATTATTAAACTAACTGACTAGGTAAGTCAATGTTTGACAAACATGATAGAATTTAAATCCGGATTTTCTCTTAAAAAATTTTAATACTTTACTAAATTTATTAATTCTTGAAGTCACGTATCCTCCTTTTTACACAATATAAATTATGATTAATTAATTTGTAATATGACTTTTATTAATTATTTTTATATATAATTTTATATTCAAATAATAATATATTATTATATAATTAAATATTAAACAATATTAAATTATATAATAATATATCATTATCTACCAATAACATTACACATAAAATATTATAAAAGATTTAAACAGTGAAATCGTCGGCAACTTAACATGCCTTCGGTTGTGTTTTTGACATTCGGAGCAAGTGTACAAACGACAAAAGCAAACTTGTCAAATCACCTTAACTTTGCTTCCACGCGCCTCCATCTTTTTATTATCAATAAATAAATTAAATTCTATATATGTAAAAATATATTTATTAAAAAATAACCATTAATAAAAATTAATTAAACCAGTATTATGCAATTTATACTAAATTAACCTTCGTTTTTTTTCCTAAAGCGGAAAACATAAGAGGGTTTTTTTTTTTTCTATTTTATCATTTTTGTATTACTTAATAATATTTATTTAGACTATGCTATATCATTAAATAAATAAATTTTATTGTTAATAATGATTTTTTGAAAATTAAAAAAAAAATTTGGCTAAAATAGAAAAATAAAAAAATGATTTTAAAAAACCACTATAGAAGGGATGGGTTTTAATATTACATGAAAGATAACATTTAAATATATATTATATAATGAATAAAAATAAAAATGTTGTATTTAATTAATGAATAATTATATTCTTAGGATTTTGAATAATTTTTAAAAAATTTTAGTATTATGTGTATATAAATTTTTATTTGGGTCTTTTTAATAACAAATAAGATTAGATTTGAGCAAAGTGAAGTTCGAGCTTGTCTAACCTTGAACTCGGTTTGCTTTAAAATACCTTAACTCATTTGAGTTTTGATCTCAATTTATTACTAAAATAACATCATTTTAATGTATATGAATTAAAATAATATTATTTTATATAAAAATTTTAAATTTATAAATTTAATAAATTAAATATTTTTAAAACTTGAATTTAAATTTGACTTTAAATTCAAATAAATTTAACTCGAATTTTAACTCTAAAAGTGGGTACTAGTTCGGGGGACCCTTAAAAGCGCGTGAAGTGAATGGTAGCGAAAGATGTAGCACTGTCGTTTCACGTGAAGGATTTGGTTTATTGAAAGCAAAAGAGGGGAATAGTGCAGTAATTCTACGGCGCAAGTGGACGCGTGTGGCAAATTATTTTAATATGAAAAGTGAAGTATGGATTTCAAAATATTTTGGTTAGGCATGTGCTCTGCATTAACCACTCTTCTTTCCATTACCTGTAAATGTGACACTCTCACCATTGTGATAGGTCAACATTTTTATTGGTAGATTTGTTAACATATACCACCTAAGCTTTGACCTAAAAAAAAAAAAACCCTTTTCACTAATACATTAACCATACCTTTTCCACCGAAATATGTATGACAGATGGGCAAAAATATCCAATGTGCTTTTGCGTGATGCCCATAAAATTTAGATAAAATCAACATAAAAAATAAAAAAAATTGTATGGATAGAGGAAAGAAGTCTAAATGTGTACCCTCAAATGGTAATTCGTGTGATAAAAATAGGGGTATTCAAACAATAATACATTAATTTGAAACTTATTTAAAATATATTAAGATCAAATTTTTGACTTATATGGTATAATCATTATACCATCGATATTTAAGATATATTCTATTTAAGTTTGATTAGGTCAATAGAATAATTCTTAATTAAACGTAAAAATAGTACTCTAACTTAAGTAAGAGTTTCTCATTACTAAAAAAACCTCAAACGTTGCTCCTTTTTAAAACTTTTCTCATCATTGCCACATTTCGTTTTCTCTCTCATATCCTTGAGAAAAGGTGATGAATTATCTTATTCTAAATATTTTAAATAAGGATTATCTAATAATCTAATTTTTCCTGAAATTTAGATAATAACAAATAGTACAAATAAGATAAATATTGGTTGTATAGTTGTACATCAACATGAATGACTATGCATGGTCTCTATATAAAGAGATGACAAACCTTTCGTGTGCATTTGAGTTTTTTAGAGTTTGTGTTTCATGTAAATACTAAGACACAATCCTAAGCGCAGATTGATGCATCCCAATAACCAAACAAATGAATGAGTTGCCCATATAGGTATGATCTTTCTATATAGTTTATGGTTGTATGAAAACGGGTCCAATTAATATCCCTTAAAGTGGGAGGAAAAATAACAACAAATTGTCACTGCAAATGAAACCAAAATTGCTTAACCTACAAACAACCAACCAACTAATCTAATTAATATTCTTGTTGTGGGAAAGATGTGATGGGTTAATTTTTTTCTTTTTTTTTTTTAATTGAATTTTAAAGAACTAAATTGGTTTCTTTTTGCTGGCTTTTGTCTTAGAAAATGGGACAAATCATCACATTAAAATGTGTATAAAACTTGTTGAGCAAAATAAATGGTATTCTGATGATGGCCTCAATGTCATTATTTAATCAAGGATTAGAAGCATCTTATTAATTAATTCTCTAACTAACATTGATGCAAACATTTTGCTCAGTAGTCCAAATCAACTTTTAATGTTGTGCTATGGCCAATTTGAGCTACGTGTATTTATTTTTGAGTATGTAAATAAATAAATAAATAAATAAATAAATAAATAAATATATATATATATATATATATATATATATATATATATATAATTATTATATATTTATATATGTATCTATTTGTATATTCAAAATGGTTATCCGTAATTTTATTGGAAAAAAAAGGGTGTTATTAGTTGAAAGTGCTTCTCATAGAAGTACAAAAGGGAAAATAGAAAACATGTCGAGCATTTTGAATGTTTTTCAAATAAACCCCATAAAATGTTCTCCATCTATTTCATTGATCCAATAACAAAGGAGACATTTTTATGTTTATTAAAAGATCATAAAAATACTTGAAAGAAAATCCACATTTTTAACATTAATTCAAAGTCAATGTATAAATAATTAGTCAATAAAATACTTCAAATGTATACATATAACAGGTATACGTATTCTGGACAAGTGATAGTACTTGTATCAATTATCCGATTTTTTTTTCCCTCAATCTTGATTGTACAAATACATTTATCCAATATCTAAAAAATTGTAGCAAGATTTGCACCAAAAAATAACCCAAACATTAAGCAAACATCTAAAAAGGGATATTTTGTTCTTTTAATCAAATTTAATTATGTTTATTAATTAGTTGTGATTAAACATTTAAATAAATTCAATAAAACTATACGTACACATTTTTATATATAATTTAGATATATAAATGATCGATAGAGAGAGATAAACTAAGAGAGAGAGTGAACAAGGTGGAAAAATATTGATTTTTTAAATTTTTGATGGAAAAAATTGTGAGTTTTCAAATTAAAGGGATAAACATAATAAAACTTTAATTTTTAAATTTTTTAAAATTAAATAATAGTTTTACTCTTAATTTCGACTGAGATTTTACTTAAATTTTATGAATGTAATTTTAAAAATACATATAAACTTTGATGGAAAATAGCCCTTTGGCCTATATGAATTGTCCACCTTGAACCCACTTCTTGAGCCACCTCCACAGGCAGACTTTTCAAAACATGACAAAGCCAGCTAATGTCTTTCAATTCATCACAGCTATAACAATAATAGCAAGATTGATTTGTCAAAAAGCCCTTTCACATTATTAGAGGAGAAGGAGCATTGCAACATCCCCACTAACTCAATCTTGTTTTAATTATTTTCTACAATGTGAAAAATTGACCACAAACTTGAGTGGGAATTTTTGTTTTCATTTTAATGTTTTGGAATATGGATAAGACAAGGTGAATATTCAAAGCAAGGATCATAATAATTATTGTATTTTATTGCTTCAAAATTCAATATTTGCTTTGATTATTGATTGAATTCAAATGATAGAAGGTCAATTAATAGATAGTTTGAGAAATTTTAATTTGCATTGACCCAAATAAATAATTTTTAAAGACCCACAAAGGGATTTGAAAATTTGGTAATTAAATTTAGGGTTTTTTTTTCAAACAATAATATTATATATATAATTTTCATACACGGAAAAATTATACAAACTAATATGACATTGATATGGCAGATGTCATCGGTCAAAAATATCTAGCATGTCAAGTTTACATCAATATCATATTAATTTGTGTAATTTTTTAATATAAAAATTATATATATATTATATATTTTTTCTAAAGTTGGTATGTTAGACTTTTTTTTTTTTTCATTTTCTAAAGTAAGTACTTGAAAGTACTTCCTTAAAATAACTCTTAAAAGTAATATGTGGTATAATTTTCTGTCCCAAAAGAATTTTTTTTGTCATTTATATATACCCAAATACCATAAAAAGGAAAATAAAAAATATTTTTATTATATGAAAACCAATTTTAATTGTATTATAAACAATGTAAAATATACATTTGTTCTAAATCTATCTGAGTTTTTTTTTTTTTTGTGGAATTGGGTAAATATTTTTTTTCATCATTATTAATTTAGATATTAATGATAATATATTATTATATGTATTAAAAAATATTTATTGTTATTTTATATATTCACCTTTTTTTATGTTTTAGGAATATTTTTCTAAGACGGCAACAAGGACAATCACCTTTAAATCATGGATGCTTTGAAGTATACATATTACTCAAGTTGATTACATAATCCCTTATCTGCCTTTTTTATATATGACATCATCCTTTTATTTAAAAGGAATTATTTAATATATATATTTAATTAATAAAATTATGTATATATAATTTAATTATATAAATAATATATTATTATATAATTACATAATTTTAAATTAAAAATAAAATAATATTTAATTATATAATAATATATTATCTATATAATTAAAATTAAAATTTTATATTTGGGTGTTGATTCTGTTTTTTTCCCTTTGTCAATGGGCAATAAAGCCATAGATGAGGACAAACTTTGGTTAATATATATATTAATATATTTATTTATTTATTTATATATATTAATGCCCTTCATGTCATGTCTCAATCTATTAATATTATCACCGACATCTTCAATAATTATATATAATTATTTATTTAATTTATATTATTGGATGTTACCATAAAGTAAAATGTTAAATCTGTCTCTGAATTTGTAAGTTTCGATAAATTAAAATTATTTATAAAAACCTATAGAATGAAAATTCTCATAAATCGAAGCCTAAGAAGAAAGGGGAGAAAGAGAGAAAATTGGGTCAAAATTTTCCAGCACTTTCTCGAGAAAATCCGAATGAATCTCCAACACCAACATCCTCAATCTTCAGTCTCACTTTTTAATCACATCATGCTGACAATTTTTTCTTCTTAATTCTCTGCCTCTAATGTTGGTGGGTCCTTTGTTTGAAACTTTGAATCCCATTGGACAGTTAAAATTTATTTTGTCACCGACACTTGCAGCTGGCTGCCTTTATAACCTGTCCTGCTTCATGGGCCAATCTCCTTGCTCTTTTGGACTCACTTGGGCCTAGAATCCAATTTCTATAATTAAAACGCTTTGCTTCTTATTCAATTAATAATTTCTTTATTTTTAAGAAATTTCAAATAATATTTTCTGTCTCATGAGGCCATATATATATATATATTAAAAATTAATTATTGCCCATGTAAAATGGACTAAAAATATAAGATAAAGATGACACATGAGCAAAGAAAGTGGGACTATTTTATCCAATCCAAAAAAAAGAAAATAACACGTCAGCAAAAAAAAAAAAAAAGCAGGACCATATAAAAAGATACCAAAATTAATTGGATGTAATAGCAAAAAGAGAAAGAGATGAAATGTGGAGAAGGCATTTTATTTGTGTATGATGTGGATGAGTAAGCCACACACATACACACACATATGTTGGCTAGCCATTGTTGTCACTTGTCACCACCACCTTTCAATTTTCATCTTCCTTATCTTATTTTATTAGATTCTATCTCTCCAATCCATTGGATACTTATCATAATTCATGCAATTTTAAATGATTCACAAATTCATTATTATTTTTAAATAAAAATGGTTTTTTATTTTTTGAAATTAAAAAAAAATCTATTCAATGAATTTAGGAATATGTTGATATTTTATCTTTTTGATTCCTTTTTTTTTTTGGATCCATCTTCAATTATCCATTGCAATAGTGGAATTTTTCAAGAGAATTTGTGGGTTCTAAAAGTGATAATTTGTGGGTCTTTTTAATTATCAAAATTTCAATTACTCTTTCTTTTTATATATATATATATATATATGAAATCGAATACCCAAATTTATTTTGCTTTAGAAAAACAAACCCATTTGATATTGATAAATATTATGTGTACCTATTCTGAATATATAAATGAGTACATACTTATTTGTGTTATCAAATGATTGAATATTATTTTATTTTTAATTTAAAATTCTCTAATCACAAGATGACACATATAAATATCTATTAATTTATATTCTAAAAATAAGTATATATAGTTTTATTGTTTTATGATTAAGAAAGAAATCTTTTATCACTTTTTTTTTTCTTTGAGTGGAAGATCGACAACAAGAAGTGTCCAAATTTGAGAGAGTCATTATTCATTCTACCGAAAAATACCTAACAAACCTGAAATTATTGACTTGTAAACAAGTTTTACAGGGCTATTTAATGAATTTAATAATGATTTTCTTCACTAACTAATTACTTTCTTAAGTGTTGGGTAAAGGCCTTTTTCCTTTTGGTTTCCTACCAAACTTAAATTGATAATTTGTCACTAACAATAGGGATTATTTTGTGATTGTCTTCAAATCAAACTGTTCTTCTCAGCTTTCATGCATCAACTTTTGTTTGGATTCTTATGGGTTTCATTATCATCATTTCATGTCCTTATCAAAGTAATATCAATTCAACCAATCCCAATTCATCATTTAATTCAATTTTTATTTATATTATCATTAATTCATGGCTCATATTGAGTTGGTATCAATTTCATCAACATCGTTAATTTATTGATTTCATAAAAATGTATAATTTAAGCCTTTATAATAAATCTTAAACTTCGTAAAATCCGTAAATTTTGACAACTTAACTAACAACATAAAGTATCTTAATTTATGATCAAGATATTTCACCAATCTTTATTTTTAAACAAGTTTATTATCTTAAAAAAGTATTAGTTTTGACAATAAATATAGAGTAATGTTATATATATATCTAATTGATCGAATATTATTTTATTTTTAATTTAAACTCATCCAATCGTATGATGATTTTTTATTTAAATATTTAATTAGATACTTAAAATTAAATAAATTATTAATCAAATAATTTATACTGAAAGTTTGTTTTAGCTAATAAGATATGTTTTGAGTTCCCCCAACGCAAGGGTAGTTGTGTGAGATCCATTTATTGCCACTTGAGGCCATGATGAATGATTTGTTCACCTGCTACTACCACAAAAATTAACAAACACATGCTTATACAAAAAAACACAAAGGTTTGCCTTTCAACTTGTATGACCAAATTTATCTGGCATCAAGGTATCTCTAATGCTGATGCTGGTTGGGATGGGACCAAACCCATGTTCTTAACATGGTTGCACCTACGTAAAGGACACAAGAGCCCTTTGGGTCCACCCATTGCCTCATCCACACACCTCTCCCTCTTTTGGTCAAGGATACAATCAATGTAGCATCAAGTACAAATTTGCCTGCAAAAGGGTCCTTACTAGGACTCCACTTGAACATCTTTGAAGCAACTTAGGGAGGCAAATTAGGGTGCCCTTTTCCTCTTGGACCACTATAACTAACATGGGTCCAAGCTCTCGTTTGTTAGATTACCTTGGGTACCTTTCAATCTCTGCAAAGAGCATCCCTTTCAAGATCACAAGAAGACAGTTCTTTATAATTAAGAGAGTGACTTTAGATTCAAACTTTCTTAAACTTTTACAGATTTTATAACACAATGAATACTGATTAACCATGAATTAAAATCTAAAAAATATTGTATTCTGCACAGAAATTTACTGAAAAATGGATAAACCCACATGAATGATTGATATTGCTTGTAACTGTGAAATAATTTCATTAGAACAAGCTTCATGTGGAGGATGAGTATGACACCTCACCTTATCCATTTCCTCTCATCACTTTTTTTTATGGATTTGCTTACATGCATGCAATATTGTTAGTACTTTGTGCTTTTTTAATACTATTACCACTCATTTTTTTATTTTGTTGTTTTGTTTGAGAATAAAAGAAAGAGATAGCTAACAACCTTGCTTGCCCCTTTTTTAACATAAAAGTATATGATAACAATTAGTTTTGTTATGTTTTTATGGCTAAAGAAGACAAACATGAAATTCTTTTTTACATATAAATGAAAATACGTGTTATCATATAATTTGATATTATTTTATTATTAATTTAAAATAACTTAATTATAGAATTATAAGTTATTAATAATAGTCATTGTTAATAGAGTTTTAATGAAATCAAAAGAAGTAGCCTAATTCGATAAGCAGTTAAATTGAATTAGTTTGACATTATAAAATTGCCCACAAGCTTGCCAAGTGCAAATAGATAGATAGAAAGAGAAGGGTTTCACTTATCTTAATTTAGGGACTGGATTGCCACATATTCAATAAGGTGCTTAATGGGAGCCATATCCAAAACTCCAAGACACAATTGGTCCTACATGATAAAACAACCTTTTTTGTGTGACATATTTTGAGCTATTATTTTGCTTTTTCTATTATCACCCATTTTGTTAAAGATGTTAGTGGACTGAAATTTTGCAAGCAACTCCCCATTTTTTTGGGTATCAAAAGAGCTTCAAACTAGTAGCTCCTAATGTGCTTTCAATAGTAATAACCCATAAGTGTTTCTCTAGAGAATATTAAAAGTCATTTTTCCTGATTGAATTGAAAAAAAAACAATTTCTGATTTGAAAAATACCTTGCACTCTTTGAAAGCAATTTAAAATATTGGAAAATCCCTTCTAATTGGTCTCACATCACAAATTTTGTAGCTTACCTTCATAGCAATTGCTTTAGGCCCAAAAGTGTTTGGTCCAAAATATTAAATGGTTTAGCATATCTGCCATCAACATACCAACTAATAACTATCAATGCAAAATTGAACCTCATATTTTGTGTGAATATACCCCAACTCCTCACCTACCGTTTTGCTTTTCTGTGATGCATTCCATTTTATAAAGAGAAAATCCCCATGGCAACAAATAGAACCCAAGAAAATAGTTTGATAACAAAAGTCAAGATTCTTTGATGAAACAAAAATGGTCTTTCACCACTTGTGTACAGAGAGTTTGACGGTTTATATATTTTACAGAATCTGGCCTCTGATTCTACAAGGCATTGGTTCCAATAAAACAGTAATTGGGAAAAAACAAATCCTCAAATATTAGGAATAATATCATCTAAAATCTATCCTCTAAACATACAAGTTTTCCCCCATCTGCATGCTGTGATGGCCACGATTTTTTTTTATGTTGGTAACCAAACTCACAGGCCCTCTTAAGAAATTTAGTTCCATGAGCGACCACCACTGTAACCTCTCCCACGGTCTCGGTAACCCCCATGCCCTGCTTTCATAAAGAACATAACAAAGAAGAAGAGTTTATTAGCTAGGAAAGCATAGGCAAAAATCACACAAGTGTCAAAAGTGACCATTTCATGTATTGCACTAATCATCCATGATTATACAACAAAAATCTTTCCCCTCAAATTAAGCCACAAAAGAGAACATCCGCTATCACATAGGGAGCAAAAATTAAAGCACTGTAAACTCATTTGATTACTTAAACATGCATAATGCCAATCTAGTTGGGTTTATACTTCAAGTTCATCGAAAATCACTAAAAAAAATTCAACCTATATTGATTACACATGCATTGTAACAATAAATTCACTCATCAACTGACCTGACAGAGGAGGTGGGCCACGACCCATAGCTGCCAATTCAGGACTGACCTTCTGTCCAGCCTCTTGGAGTATGGTAATCAGTTCCTTAGCAAATCTAGCATTTGCTGCTGTGAAGAAAGTGTATGCTGTCCCCTTTGCCCCAGCTCTTCCAGTTCGACCAATGCGATGAACATAATCCTCAAGAGATCCCGGAAAGTCATAATTTATCACATATTTTACATCCTTGACATCTGCCGCAGACCAGAACAATGAGGAATGCGAATGTTAAAGCTGGTCACCCAAGAGTACACACAAAGAACCAGTGAAGCCTAGTTTTACTGGACTGGTTGAGAAATATGTGGAAGCCATCCAATAAGACACAAGAAGGCTTGAACAATGGCACAAAAGATGAAGATGCTAAGTTTTTGTTGGTTGTTAACCCAACTTCATAGTCAAGTTAAAAATAAGGGTCCAATAGTAAGATAAAGAACCAACATACAGTAGCATAACGTTGATAGATAGTAAATACCTAAACCACGAGCTGCAACATCTGTTGCAGTCATTATTGGACTCTTCCCAGCTTTAAACTCTGAGAGGACCCAATCCCTTTCTGCTTGACTTTTATCTCCATGAATTGAGAGAGCAGGCCATCCATCCATGCGAAGCTGCCGGGTAATTTGGTCACAACCTTTCTTAGTATCCATGAAAATCAGTATTCGGCTACCATCCATGATGTCCTCCAGCAGCTTTACCAATCTAGAGTACAAGATAGATCATTCAGAATTAAAAAAAGCCCCCTGTGATGTACAAGTGATGAAAGGAGAAAAATCCCTTAAGAACAAGATCAAGGGCACAGTACTTGTTATATTTCTGGCTCTCAGAAACAATATCAACATGCTGGCGAATTGCATGGTTAGCTTTTAAATCCTGTGAACCAATAATCACCTGAGGTATGCCAACGGAAAGACAAATAAGTGCTCTTTGCCAACAATTGAGCGGAATTCCAAAAAAGCAACAGTTGTGAAGAATAATCACCACTCAACAAGATCATGTAGAAATAGACAAGAACATTATCTCTTTAAAAAGGCCTAAATACCTTAAAACTAAAAGCCCAATAACAATACAGATGGTATATCATGATTGAAAGTGCATTGATGTTGAAATATAAATTGAAAACAATTTAACAGAAGATGTTTCCAAAAAACAGAAGCCCATTACATACTACTAGAGTTGCCCATTGAATACTACTAGAGTTGTAACGTATCTTACTTTGTATGGGTTGTAAAGGAACTGCCTAGCAAGTTGCTCAACCTCCTTAGGCCAAGTGGCACTCCAATATAATGTTTGACGATCAGGGCGGATCTGTGCAGAGGGAAACATAAGATTAATATCCATACCAAAAAGAGGATAGGCAAGGGAAAATAGATGAATAAGAGCGGAATATATGTCCATGACAGACATCACAACATACTTAGATAAATATAGGGAAGAAAATCTTAGGATGAAAAAGACAAAACCTGAGAAACAATCTTCCGTATTTGAGGCTCAAACCCCATGTCCAGCATCCGATCAGCCTCATCCAAGACAAGGTAAGTTACTCTTCGCAAATTTGTATTGTGTGACTCCAACATATCAATCAACCTCCCAGGAGTAGCAATGACAATTTCAACACCTGAACCCAAAAATCAATATAATAATGGTATCAACACCCCACAAACATCCCATCAAGTAGAAGAACTACAAAAGACAATAACTCATACATGAAATTTTAATAAGTCAGCTTTAACTGAATTAGAATGTATTAAGGGATATAATGCAAGAAAGTTGCAACCTAAATACAATGAAGAGGTCACCTACCTTTCTGGAGATCACGCACTTGAGGTCCCTTAGGAACCCCTCCGTAGATGCATGTACTTTTAATCCGTGATGATGCACCAAATTTAGTAGCTTCTTGTTGAATCTGAACAGCAAGTTCACGAGTTGGAGCTAAAACTAGCACAATAGGGCCATCTCCTGGAGCTGAAAATATAGGGAAAATAACCACATTTATGCCTACCTAATGAACAAAACATGAAAGGAAATAAAGCATTCAAGATACTTGCCATCTCAGATACAAGCTTACCTAAAAATGGCTGGGCATTAACATGAACAATTGCGGGTAAAAGATAGGCAAGCGTCTTTCCAGAGCCTGTTTCAGCAATTCCAATAAGATCACGACCCTTCAAAGCCATAGGCCATCCTTGAGATTGTATGGCTGTTGGCTCAACAAAGCCAGCTTTAGTAATTTCTTGCATAACATAATCTGCAGCCATGTAGGTGCACTCAAATGAACAGCCTTTAAGAAAATATTCTTTTATTTGATAGAGAAACTTTTCAACAATTAAAGTTAACTAACTTCTTCTATTATGATAGATTAATGAAAACTTAACCATAATATGCCTTGGAGTAATGATTTTATTTTTATAAACTATGAAATACAGATCACGTATAATGTTGCAGTCAGATATTAGAAATACTCTTTTATCAATGGAATGCCTAGAAGACACTACAAGTGAAAATTTCCATTAATAACTACTGCTAACAAAGGCATAACTTCGAATTTATAAACAAGGAATCAACTGTATTCTGTTCATCAAAGGTGTGAAAAAGTGCACTTGAACTACTACTCGTGTAACATGTACCAGTCACATGCATCACTGTTTGCATTTTGTTAGGATTCAATAATAATAATAATTAATTAAAACAATATATGATTTGGATAAAAATATTTAATTAGGATAAGATCTTTGAGATTAGGATATGATATTTGATATTAGGATAAAACATTTGATTTGAATATTATTTGGATTTGAAAGTTAGATATTGATAGAATACATAGAGGTGATTGATTGAAGGAAGAGAAAAGTATTGTTACTTTGGTATTTTGGACAACCTTTGACTAATAGGGAGGCTACGACCTTTGGGGAGAGTTGACACCTCTTATTGTTATTTTATTTAATATTAATAATATTTGTGTTGGGTCCCAAACAAATTTACAAATGAATAAATAGCAACCTAGTGTGTTTGCTTATAGAGTAAACAGACAACCGAATCAGAGCTCATGCCATGAAAAAACATGGCAGCAAATTTTAACTTCCCACTTATTTTGTAAACAATTTGCAGATACAACCATTATTGAAGCCTCTCCCGCACAATACTTTCTAACTTATGCATAAACAAAGAAAAAAAAGATACACATAAGAAAATCTCAAAATCAAACAAAAGGTACCTGGAAACCCCATGTCACGGAAACTCTTGACAGGCTTTGGCACATCACGGCCTTCAACTGTAATTTCCCTCTGTTGTCGATACTCCTCCACCTCCCTCTGTGACATTGCAGCCACTGATGATGACTCGACAAAGAAGTTCTTCTCAAAAGGAGTCAATCCATCCAAATCTAACTTCCTTGGTGGCTCAGCACTATTATGCTCGCTCTTGCTTGAAGAGGACCGCACTGAGCTGCCATAGCCCGAAGAGCCACCAAACCCTGTATCACTAAAAAAACACAACATTCACAAACAACAAATGAAAACCATAAACGAATTGGTCTCTAAAGCTTAACAAAGGCAACATTCTCGTAATTTTAATCAAGATTTGTATCCCCACTATTCCGAGTTTTGCCAAAGGCAATTAAGATAACATACAACATAAATTCGTTTCAATTAATTCATCCTCCATAATGGACAATTTTGTAATGCTTAGCTTTAACTGCTCTTTCAGATTAAAAATGCACCTGATGAGATTTCCCGAGAAGCATGTTTTAAATAAGAAAAGCACTTGAACTATTTCTGAACATATCACTGGATAGATACTTTCGCAGAAAGCTCTCAAAACTGCTTTCGTAAATTATATTTTTAACATAAAGCACTCGAACCACATTACAAATACTCCTACACTTATCCAAACTCTAGTTCTACAAAATATTTCCTTGATGGACAAACAGCAATAAAAAACTAATATTTCAACAAAATTAACCAAATTCACATCAAATCCACCGAAACTAATGCAACATTCAATTGTGTTCACTCTGTGTACATTCTTAGACCTAAAAACCCAACAAAAACCTATATTTACCTAAAAAAAAACATATAAAACAACAGCGAAAGAGATAAAATAAGAGGCATACCTTCGACGGTCACGATATGAGCTGGGGTCCGACGAGCGGCTATCGTAGCGGCTCATGACGTGTCTCTCTGAGTTTGCGCTAACCTAGAGAAATTATCAGCTGTAATTAATCAAAAACCCAAAAAACAAATCTGCTTTTGATTTATTTATGCCTTTTGAGTGTAGAGTTGGTTCCGAAAGAGAGCTCTGTAAGAGTGAAGAAGTGAAAGCAATCAATGCGGGAGGAAGAAGGGGGCGAAGTCGCCGTTTTAGGGTGCCTGCTGTTCGTTGCACAAGCCGATAAGACGGTCCAGTGAAAAGTGGACAAGTGTTAAATGATAATCCTTTTAAAAATGAAACCGGAGGGGTTACCGGGTTAGTTGATATTATTGGAAGTAGAGTTTACAAATAGCGTAATACTAGCCCCGCCTCATTATTTATTTAGAGCGTTAAAAAATAAAAATAAATTAACATTAATTATAAAATAACATATTATTATTTATATATATAAATGGTGTATATAATTTATTGTTACAAATATTTATGTAACAATAGAAAATAGGCCAAAAGACTAGTTCTCACCAAAGGTTTTTTGAAATAATCATTTTCCACCCTATAAGCTTCAGAAAACAAAATTTTTACTTATTATCCCCTTCTGTTAATGAATTATATTAAGTAAAAGGATAGAAAAATCATTTTACATATATTTTTATTTTTCTCTTTGTTATTTTTATTTTTCATTTCCTCTTTTTTTTTATTGCCCTTTTCAAAATTTTTGAAGGTCAAATTGTAATTTTAAAAATATTAAAGAAATTAATGACAGCGTTCCTAAGGGTTTTCAAATTTTTTAAAATTTTAATATATCTATCAATAGTTTTAAAAATAATATTTATGTCCTTAATAAATTAACTAAAATACAATATTTTAAAGTTTGTTTGATAATTAGTACAAATATATTGATAATTTAATATTTATATTAAGTGTTAATGATTGTTTTGTAACTTTTTAAAAGGGCAAAATAGTCATTTTTAAAGATACAAATTTATTAACAAAAATGAATAATACGTGAGAATTTGATTTTTTGAAATTTGAAAGTGAGAATTTTCATTTTATCAAACCACGTGCAATACATAATCATTTGATCGAAGAAATACTTACAGGTATAAAGGATATTTATCTACTAAATGTGGCAATAATTTTTAAACTCTGATACTCTAGATAACATCTAAACTATTTTGTGGTTATTTGACATTAATGAAAGAAAATTATGTTATATCGATCGTTGTACAAAACAACCTGATACTCTTAAGTTAAAAGATTATTGATCTCATATACTATTTTTTGTTAAAAGATGTGTTTTATAGACATTAGAATTATCATTAATATAAAATCTTTTTAGCAAGTTAGTTCGGCAAACATATCTATTTAACATGCACTCATGTATTGCGTTAGATTGTTAATCAACAATATTGACACATGAGATTTACCACTATCTTTTAAAAAAATCGTTTAACAGTATGATACTCTAAGTAGCATTATTTGTGCCCTGGTTTAGAGTAATACATAGAGTATGAATGTTTCTAGAATGGTTATCATGTGTACACATAGGTTTTTCATGATCAGTGTTACACATTGATTCCCTCGTTATAGTTCTATCATTCTAAAAGCATTTATTTGATTACATGGAGTAAAACAATGATGGAAGAATGTCATTTTATTAATATCTGAGTGATGTTATATATACATATTTTTTAGTATATAAATAAATACACACATAAAGTATTATCATATGATTAAATGTTATTTTATTCTTAATTTAAAATTATCTAATCGCATAATGATACATCATGTGTATACCTATTTGTGTACTAAAAAATGTGTATATATAGTTTTATTTTTAATATAAACATAAAACAATTTACAAATGACAAATAGAAAGACTTAGTCTTATACATTTAATACTTATCATGTTTCATTCTCATACTTAGTCCCCTTTAAACTTAGTCAAACTTTAAGTTTTGATAATGTAAAATTCTTAATTAAACTCAGTCATTTAGAAAACATTTTTAGTCTCAACACCTATTAGGGTTTATGGCATTAAAATACATTAAGAGGCAACGAAACTAATATTTAAAATTCTAACATTATACAACTATATCACAAACATGTATACCATAAAACCTTATATAGGATGCCTTTATAGGATTTATATATTTCCAATATGCTTTTAATCACAACCAATTCATTTAATCACTCACCCAATTTCATAGGTTAACACCTATGCAACATTTCTAACACCACCATTGTTATTGGTGTCATAGTTCCTCTGTGTGGATGAGTGGGAACCTTGTAGATTTGCGAGAAAATTATAAGGGGTCATTTGGTTGGAGTATTTTAAATATTATCTTAATAATCTATCTTTTATTATTTACATTACCTTATTTGATTTGTCAGTAATAAAAAATTATAGTAATTTTCTATTACTAATACTGACGTAACAGGTAATATAGATAGTAATCTAATTACTACATTTATATTAGGTATTAAAATATTACTAACGTAATCTTGATTTTATTATAATTATATAATTATATTATTTATTTTTAATTAATATAATAAATAATATAAAAAATATTTAAAAATAATTACACTCAATAACATTTAAGTAAAATAATTTATTAGTATTTTTTTATTACAGTTAACCAAACACATTAATTAATAATTTATATCAATAATCTTCTCAGTAATCTATCTTCAAAGTAATCTCTCTATTTTGATAATGAAACATTACTAAAACTAAACGCCCCCTAAATGGATTCAGGGTAAAAATCAACTTGGTAGAGCCTCCAAGCATAAGTATTGCTTCTAAATTCAATATAATTATAAGTGTTATAAGTCTTTGATCCTAGGGACATTTGGGTCTTGTTCTTGTTTGTTTTCATGTCGGATTTCCACTGCAACTTCAATTTATGGGCATCGAGATCTGCTTTCAATATTAATAAAGTTTAAATGAGATTCAATGGCCAAAGACGCATTTTCCATTCGGGCTATATATTGAACTATTCACACTTTGTTTTTTTTTTTTTCCAATTTAGACTGCGAAATATGAAAATTTTCTTATATTTTTATTTGATTCTTGTGCTCGATTTCAAGGACTAAGGACTTGTAAAGATAAAAGGAGGCTAGATCTACAAGATTCGTGTCTTGGGCTGTTTCAAGGAAGATTTAACATTAATTTTATCATTCAACTTAAATAAAATTGATTAGAGATAAAATTCAATTTTTTTGTTTTGTTTTTAATAATAAGATGACCCACAAGTCTTATTATAAGTTAAAAGTTTTGAAAATACAAAAAATATTTCATTTAATCCAATTTGATAAAAATATAAAAAATTGTCAAATAAGAATATACTAGTTATACCCTAGAGAGAGAGTAACAAATGAATTACGAAATCAAAGTATTCTTTCAATTACAAGAAATCTATAACTTACATTATATAGTTAGGTTAACACATTTGCCTTAGTGATTCAAAACCATTATTTGCGTATGAACTTTTGTCACAACCTTTGATCAATTAGTTCTTGTGGGATCGAAATTTGAACTTTTGTCTATTGTATTATTTGATACAATCTAGTATAGTTGCTATTAAATACATTTATAAAGAGTATCAATATCGATATTATGCTACATATCTACTATACTGTGTAGAAACTATCAATTACCCCCTTAACATATTATGCTAGTGTTTCAATCACCCCTTTAGTGTATTGCAAATATTACATATAATATAACACCAATGATGCTTAGTAAAATTTTAATTACCCCCTTAAGGAAAGGTAAAATTATTTTGATAATTTATTTTTTATTTTTATATTATTTTATTTTATTTAGGAATAATAAAAAAATTCAATACTCTTTTATTGCTAATAGTAATGTAACAGGTAATATAAAAGATAATTTAATTATAATTTTTACTTTATTATAATTATATTATAATTTATTATTTTTTAGGACACAATTAACCTTATTTTTAATTAATATAATCAGTAACATAAAAAATATTTTAAAATTATTATTCTTAAAGACATTTAAGTAAAATAAGATGTTAGTATTCTTTTATTACTTTTAACCGAATACAATAATTATTTATACTTATCAAATTTTATTAAATATAATAATATTAACTTTCAATTTTGATAATAAAATATTATCCAAACTAAATACATCGATAGTATACAACTTCTGGTGAAATTATATAACCCTTATAATGCTTAATAAAATTTCAATAACATCCTTAGGGTATAATTTTTTTGAAAATTACATCTAACCCCACAAAACTTAGTAAATGTTCAAGTACCCCTTGGTATATTACTCTAGGTAAAAATTACATAGAACCCCCACAAGGGCCACATCACTTATTTAAAGTTTCAATTGCTTTTAACCGAATACAATAATTATTTATACTTATCAAATTTTATCAAATATAGTAATATTAACTTTCAATTTTGATAATAAAATATTATCCAAACCAAATACATCGATAGTATACTACTTCTGGTGAAATTATGTAACCCCCATAATACTTAATAAAATTTCAATAACATCCTTAGGGTATAATTTTTTTGAAAATTACATATAACCCCACAACACTTAGTAAATGTTCAAGTACCCCTTGGTATATTACTCTAGGTAAAAATTACATAGAACCCCCACAAGGGCCACATCGCTTATTTAAAGTTTCAATTGCTTCTTAGTGTATTACGCATATTTTAATATGTATATATAAGGCCCCCGAAACAGTAAGTTAAAATTACATATAACCCCTTACCTTCATTGGTTTTCAAACTAGGTAAAAAGCATTAGTTGTTGAAAACATTGAAATCTTGTCCAATTGGCTCTATCTTTGACTCTTACTCCTTTCATTGACAATCCCATTCACAAGTAACTCAACAATACAACAATAAATTCCAACAAAATACATAATTAACCCTAGAATCGAAACTTCATTAAAAGTCTTTGAACCTAACATCTCGATTAACATCATATTATCATTCGATTTCTACAATGTATGTAAAAAAAATTTGTATTAACTGTTTTTCTTATTTTGAACACTACAATCACTTTAATTCTTCTAGATCTACATCAACGTTAATGATAATGACTATTGCAAACAACAATTGTCTCATCTAGTGTGAAGAAGAACCACAAGATGAGAAAGAGAGCATGAAACACTGAGAGTGGTTGGATTTTTGTCGAAAAATTTGTTGGAGAGTCTCAGATGAATTTTTGCAAATGGGTTAAGTGAGTCCAAATTTACTTTATGCAAGGGTAGACTCATCAAACCCTACATGCATTTGGTTCAGGTAATATTTTATTATCAAATATAAAAAATTACCATAAAGATTGATTACCTTAAAAATTATTGAGTATAAATTATTACTATATTTGATAAAAATTGTAAGTATAAAAAATTATTGTGTTTAATTATAGGTAATAAAAAAAATACTAAAATATTATTTCACTTAAATGTTTTTAAGTATAATTATTTTAAAATATATTCATGTTACTTGTTATATTAATTAAAATTAAGGGTATTTTAGTCTTAAAAAATTAATTAGTAAGAATAAAATTATAACAAAATTAAAATTATTTTGATAATCTTTTAATAACTAAGGTAAATGTAATAATCAAATTAATACTTATATTACCTTTTACATCACCACTAGTAATAAAAAAATTATCTTAATATTTTATTTCTGATAAATCAAATAAGATAATATTAATAATAAAAAATAGATTACCAAAAAAATTTTTGTTTACTAAGAATCAAAGAGCCTCTAATATGTTGGCAACAATGGAATATTCAATATTTGGCTATTTCCTATCAACCCTAAGAAATGACTTATTAATTACCCTTGTATTTCAAAAAATATTAAAACTCAAATTTCGGGAACAACCGTTTCATATATAATTTTACATGTACATATTTTCCGAAGTAACCATTCTTAAATTGACCATCTTCAAGAATTATCACATTATTTTTTGGCCAAAAGACTTGTTCTCACATAAGGCATAGTAAAAACCCACCCAAGTGGCCTCCTCTAACTTTCAAAACCCAAATATCTATCCATGAACAAAATTTCGTTAAAAAACTTAATTAAAATTAAGGGTAAAATCATCATTGAATAAAAAATTTGAAATATTTTCCTATAAAATTTAAAAACTAACAACTTTACTCTTACCTAAAGTTTTCTCTTAGGGGCTGTTTAGTTTGGAGAATGTTTTATTACTAAAATTAGAAGATTATTTTAAAGATAAATTACGTTAAAAATGACTGAGTATAAATTATTACTATATTTAATAAAATTTGAGAAAAATTGATAGATATAAATAATTATTGTATTTGGTTAGATATAATAAAAAAGAGCAATGCTATGTGTACCCATTTTTGATACACAATTCATATACACAGTGATGTGTCATCATGTAATTAGGTGATTTTAACACATGTGTCATCATATGATAAAGAAACATCCAATCATATGATAACACCTCATATATGTACATAAATTGTGTATCAAAAATAGGTATACATAGTTTTATTGAATAAAAAAATACTAGTATATTATTTTACTTAAATGCCCTTGAGTTTAATTATTTTAAAATATTTTTTATGTTATTTGTTGTATTAATTAAAAATGAGATGATTTTTACCCTAAAAAAAATTATATAATTATAATAAAATCAAAATTACCTTGATAATATTTTAATATTTAAGGTGAATGTATTAATCAGATTACCTCTTATATTATCTGCTACATCACTATTAGTAATAGAAGATTATCGAAATCTTTTATTACTTATCAACAAAATAAAGTAATGTAAGTAATACAAGTTAGATTACCAAAGTAATTTTTCTATCCCTTGAATCAAAGGCCCCTGTAGGGTTTTCTTCCTCCCCACTCTAGCCACCATCTCTTATGAATAACAGCCAGTCTTTCTTTCTCCGGTGATGCCTCTCGGTCTGAAGCCCTCGGACATTGTTTGGATCAAAAAATCCAAATTTCTTTTATCTGGATTGAAAAATCCAAATGAAGGACCCCGTCGTCTAGATGACGAAAGAGTCATCTAGATGAGTATCATCCCAAATGATGACGACGCCTTGGTCTCGTCGTTAGGCTCCTTCGAAAAATTCAAGCAAAGGATATCTGGATTTTGTCCATGAGGAGAGGGCCTCGAATCGAGAGGCATAGTTAGGAGGAAGAAAGACTAGTTATCATTTATCGAAGTTGGTGGCCAGAGTGGAGAGAAATAAAACTCTAATTTAAAAAAAAAAATGTTATTTTTTAAAATTTAAAAATTTTAAATTAAGATGAAATTATTAGTTTTTAAAATTTAAAAAGAATAATACGATGAATTATATATTAAAATTTTTTTTTTTTTTTTGATAAATGAATGTCACTACACCTGGGGTGGGATCAAGTCTTTGGCCTCTTTTTTTTTTTTGGGATAAAATCATCCTCTTTATTTCACGGTCCTCCGGGGCAGGGCCTGCAGCATCTCGAACAAAAATGCTGAACAGTGTTCTAAATACAGCGTGTTCAGTTTCTTCACCATTACTAAGATTAAGAGCTTCCTATGACACCCAGCAGAGACTTTCTTACAATCCCAACGCCCCAAGAAAACTCAAGAGCAACAACGCTAACGCCAACACTGACACAACTAAACCTTCGACACCAACTGTCACTATAACTACCCGGAAAGACGTCTCAGTTTCTGACCTTCTCAAGCGTCCAGTTCAAGGTAGTGGTGTTTAATTTTATTGCCCATTTGTTCTTCTGCTCCAAAACATAACGAATAGTCTAAAGTATTGTGTTTTCTGTTCTTTTATGATCTGGGTAGTATTAAATTTGCTGATTTGGTGCAAGTTTGTGGGGGGTTTTTATTTTCGGTGTTCTGGCTTGTGTTTGGTTATTGAGAAAGTTGAAGAAAGTGAAAGAAAAGTGGGGTTTAAGTTTTGTGTTTTATGGTGTAATTATTTGTGAAAGAAAGTTAGTTTGACGCAATTTGGTTTATATGTTGAAATAAGAATATATATTGGGAAAAGACTTTTTGGTTTTACTTTAATTATTTACTAGCTTTGTAGTTGAATGAAATATAAGGCTCATGTAAAAGGTAAAGTTTCAAATTTGATTGGGATTTGATGCAGGAGGGGCGGCAAAGTTGGATGAATCTTATTTGGGATATGAGGTGTGGCTGCCAAACCCACCAAAAGTGGAAAAACCTCGGTCGGTATACAATGCAGCTTCACTAGCATATATTGGTGATTGTATATACGAGGTGTGTTATTATTATTATTATTATTTTTTAAATTGAATGAACATCCCATGTTGAATAATTATAGAAATTTTTATGGAATGGCTTGTTCTCTTTTAGAACAAGTGCTGTTAGGGATCAATATATCTCATCTGTGTCCTTTTGAAAAGTTGAAATATGATGGATTAGTACTTGGTGAAATTGGCAATAATATATGATTCTGGCTCAAGTTTAAGGCTGTAAGGCGCCTATATGTGAATCCATCATATCTTGGTCTTATAGATGCATAGGAGATGCCTGCTTTAGAAAGCAAGTCCACCTTTTTCTGTATTTGAACTGACACCTACAAGGCAGACAGCATGTTTATGTTTATGTTACTGGCTACTAACATAGTTCCTTTTGTTTTTTTTTTTTTTTGGGTTAACCTTTCCTCATAGCTTACTCTAAGTGTTTCTCAAACTGTGCAGCTATATGCTCGCAGGCACTTCATGTTTCCTCCCCTGAGTATTGAAGAATATAATGACCGTGTAATGGCAGTGGTATGCTGTGAAGCACAAGTATGTTTTAAATTTTATGTTTATTTTGAGTTGCATGGGTGATGTTGTCACTATATAAGTTATGCTTCCTATAGTTAAATTTTGTGATTCTCCTTTTCATTGGTCTAGTTGTATTAAGTTTGTATATAGCTTCATAGAAAAATCTTACAATAGTACTGCACTGTTATTGTTGTCTAGATACATAACATTCCGAAAGAAAACATGATTAAAGAAAATTTGATTTGATTATTTGTTACGTGTGCATGTTAAAAATTGTATCTTTTGTATTTTCATATTCAGGATGCGTTGCTTCAGAAACTTCTTGACGATAATTTCTTATCAGCCGAAGAAAGGTTAGTGGGAAGATTTGATTATCTTCATAGGCTTTTTTTTTCCTCAAAAGAAAAAACTAATTTTGTTTAATTGGACTTTCATCCTTTTTAGAAGAAAGACATGTACAAATTGACTAACTCTTTGATGCCTTCCTCCTCAAGCTGGAGGTTATGACAAATTCAAGCTTACATATTTCATATACAATATGATTAAAATTCTAGATTTTGAAAAGCAAAGCATCCAGATGACCTTCAACATTTATTCATCTTGCAGGTCCATGTTGAAGAAATTTTCTGTGCATGTTTATTTCTTATGATTTAGAAGCTTTGTGCTCATGATGATGGCAAATCTTGCACTTTTAATTATTCATTCTTCTGCTCTAAGTGTTTGAAAATTATTTTAATGATAAGTAACTTTATATTGTTATGGTTGTTAAGTGACATAGATTTTGTTTTAATAATAGGATGACCGGTTAGTTTCAGGATAAAATTTAGAGTGACATTTAAGGAAGGAGAATCTTATTGCTAGCATCAACTCTGTCAAATGAGAGAAATCTGCTAAAAACCCTCAATTGGAGTCCACTGATATTTTCCTAAATGTATTGTTATTTTCTGCTGCTATTGCATCTCCTTTAATGTGAGGAATTATCTTTTGGAGCCCTTTTTAAACTACTGCTGAAATAGCACTGATATATATTTGTTCAGTGTTGGCATTTGACTCATGTTAATTGATATTCTCTACTGCAGGGATGTTCTTCGCTGGGGAAAGAATATCATCTCAGCCAAAACACGGACCAAAAAAAGAGCCGGTACGGCAGTTTACAACAGAGCATCTTCGCTAGAAACACTAGTCAGTACCCTCTTACTTAAAAATTTTTTTTTTTTCTGCAGTAGTATTTGTTACATTTAAGAATGCATTAGTTTCCTCTCTGGGTTCCAGTTAAATTGTATGCCTTAACTGGTTCTTCCACACAGGTTGGTTATCTGTACCTGACAAATGTGAATCGCTTGGAAGAAGTCATGGGAAAGCTGGGATTCTCAACTGGCTCTTCTACACAGACAATCTTAGAGGAACTAAACAAATAACAAGTTAGTCATGCCTTTTCTAGTGGCTCAATTGAATATGCAACTGTCGAGACGAGTTGCATGATCTCAACAAAGCAAATAGATAGGCAACATGTACTGTGCCACAGTTAAGTTACGCATGAAAATCTTATGAGAAGTTGTGGTGGTATTGTGCACCTGTTTGCTCGAACTTCTTGCATCTTGAATTGTATGGTTTTGGATATCTTCGGTAATAGCATTTTGCTGTTAAGAAATTGTCCCAGGGCGAATTCATCTTTGCCAGCGCCTCAAGACTTATATTTGTTTTAAAATTCAATATTAAAATTCTCAGCTTCCCTTGTTAGTCATTGAAAAATGATAATACTTCATTATGCGAATACTGAAATCCAAATTAGAATAGCCTGTTATTATGGTAAAGTTGTACATCTCAGGAATATCTTAAATTAATGCCTTTCAAAATCTTCTGTAATACCTCATGTTTATCCTGTATGACACCATCATCACTCAGTCTAGTAAAATCAATACGAGCTGATTTGATCTCCCATGGACAGTCATTATCACCCCATTATCGTCCTTGCCAATGGAGCTTGCTTGAATAATTCACTACCAGACATGATAGGAGACTTGCAAGCCTTGTCAGGGTTTTGGGGCAAAAATATAAGAAGTATTTAATGTTTCAGGTAGTTCCAAAAGAACACAAGAATCAATCTGCAAAAGTATAACTCAAAGCCTTGGACCGTGTTGCAGGTCTTGTCATACTAGCAGACTGACAACCTGTTAGACCAACACAGTTCACTACCTTATCCTTTCACTAGCAGCCTAAAGTAATTAAAAGTTTAATAAATTAAGAAATACTTTGTTATTATATTGACATGACATAGTCTTCGGATAAGAAAACTTCTTCTGGTTCTCTGAACTTGCCAGTGGAGATATCTTGACAAAGATGGTTCAGCACCATACATGTAAAACATTACCAGTTGATCCTCACTATATTGAATATCTATCTCCATCTTCCTTGGCAACCCCACAATCAACATCATTCGATGGTATGCCAAACACTACAAATCAACCAAAATCAAAGTAATATATTATTTGATATAACAATATTCAAACGTCTTGATTATTAGTAACTTAGAAGGTCGGCAAAACCAAAGCCGCGCGCTTCTGAGTTCTGAGGCGAGCCTGGAATTTCTCTTCTCCCGATCAGTGAGGTCGTCATTGGCATACAAGATGTCACTGGGATAAAAATTGCCCAGTGAAGCATTATGATTGCCCACATGAACAACAGCAGCACCGCACCTAAAAAAGAAAGAATTTTTTGGTGTAGCAGAATGAAGAATGAGAATAAGTGAACGGTGGATTGACATTACTTTCTGGGCAGTAAGATCTGAACCATCTAGCATTTGCAGTTTGTTACATCCTTTTAGTATGGCACTAATTCTGAGCTCCCAAAAGTAGCCCATTGATTTGAATTTTACTCTATTTTATTATTGAATTTGTGCTTCAATTTTGATTTTTCATTGGATTATATAGAGAGAATGAATGCATACAATCAAATATCTACATGAAGCGAAAGCAATGTGTTGATAATGAATTTTCACCAAGTACATTGGGTTATAGCTGCAGTCCAATACAAGAGATTGAAATACTAAAACTTTCAAATGACGTTGAATAAAGTGAAGCTTTTAACATAATTCACCCTGCTATTCAATAATTTTATATAAATAATAGAAACAGTAATCTTTCGGTGAGCACTTGAAAAAACAGTAATCTTTGGGTGGGAATAAGTTCTTTGGCCTTAAATATAAAATCCATTTTGTTTAAAAAATGAAATGAACCCTTAAGGTGTGAATGTTGTAATTCTGTAGGTAAATAAAGTTCACTTTTGGGTGAAGTGAACTTGGAAACTGTATTGATGATCCATATTCCAACTGCAAATTGTAGCTTGAGCTAATAAAATGAGCAATCCATTTCTTTGAATTTCTAAACTCATTAAAACAAAGGAAAATTTACTAAAAAAAATAAAAAACGAATAATCTTTTGGTTGGAAATTTAATTTGGAGAAATAAATATAAATGGAATTTGCAGTAAAAAAAGTGTAACTAAAATAGTAAATATTTTGGACATGTGAGGCAATGTGTCATAATTTTTATTGGTAATTATTTTAGAAATAATTTTATATAAATAATAGAAAATAAATATAACAATACTTAAAATTGAGTTCTAAAAAATTATATTTAATTATTAATAAATAATGTGCTATTATACATAAGTGAATAATACCTTCCTTTTTAGAGATAATCAAATATTATAATATTATTTATTTATTTATCAGTGAAATTGGCCTATCTATGATATTATGAGATGATAAAAATATTTTTCTTGGAAGCATATAATTATTTTTAATTTGTGGGTTGTCGTGCACTCCAAGTTCATTTGATTTTTGATTTAAAAATAATTAAGAAATAATTAGTAAATAATAATTAACACAAGGGTAATTAATTAAATTAATATTTGACTAGACAATTGTTATTACTGCATTGAGTAGAGCCAAGAGAAGGTAGAGTCAGTGATTCAGGCTAGGAAGGATTCTTAACAATGGGTGAAGAAGCTCCAAAGCTTTACAACAGCAAACCCAAGAAGGGTAAATCTCAACCCTTTTTTATTTATGTTTTGTTTTTATGTTTTCTGAAAACTTTTTTTTTTTTTTTTACTTTTGAAAACAGAAATTATTAAGGTGGAAAGCATCCCTTTCTTGCCTAGCAAAGCAAGAATCTTTTGCTGGAATTTGATACAATTTCTTGGTTTCAATCATTGAAGTTGTGATCTTTACTTATTCTTTATCTTGTGTTACCAGCTAAGCTTAAACAATTTCAAGAACAACAAAAAGGAAAAGATTTTGCTTCTTCAACAACACCTCCACAATCATCATCAGCTGCTGCAACGTCATACACAATGGGGTCGAGCTCTGCTGCTTCGCCTCCTCCACCTCCAAAAGAGTCTTTTGCTAGGCGTTACAAGTTCCTCTGGCCCCTTCTTTTGACTGTTAATCTTGCTGTTGGAGGTCACTTTCTTTCCTTTAATTTTATGGGTATCATGTGCATTTTAGGTGCACGCTATAGCTTGTTGATTTGATTGTTGAAATGGATTTGTTGGATCTTAGCTTGAAGAGCTGAAAAATTAAAAATAATAATTTTCTCGATGTTTGTGGTTGGTGGGTGATTCGTTGTTATGATGGGGATTAGGTTTTAGTTTAATCACATTTTATTTTGGTAAATTTATCTGTAATTGCATATCTTCATGGAGGGTTTTTGTCTTGGTTGGGTGAATGATTGATATTGATATCCATAAAAATTATTGGCGGTATGTCTGTCAGAGAGAGAAGAGTAGGGGGAGGGTGGGAGCTTGCAATTGGGAATGCTAGAGTGACTTTCTTACTTCCCTTTTCCTTGTGTTATAACAATTAACAGCAGGAAAAAATTGAACTTTTCATCTCCAGTGGATAGAGTGTGATGTTAATAGATAAAGGGTTAATGGTACTGCCATTAAGATTGATGAAGGTAGACATGCAACATACAAAAAAAAGGCTAAATTATTTTTGGACTAATTGTTTAGAGCAAAGGAAGTTGGATGTAGCCCAAAGAAGCAGACCATGGACACCAAATGGTCTATAACCTTAAAAACTGTGAGTTGGTGCATATCTGAAATTATCAGGAAACTGTTATAAGTCCAGAATATTACTATTTTCATTGTCATTACCATTTTAATTTAAAGGTTTAAATCATGAAAGTAAAGCGACAAAGATCAATTATAGTTGATTTAAATCTCCTTTTACTAGCCTACTAGAGTAATTGGGTGGGGGTCGGAAGAATAGGGCAAGGAACAAATGAGAAAGTAGATTTAAGCATAGATGGATTAAAACGGTAAGACCTTTTTTGGAATATGTAGGATCTTGTCCCCCCAGCTAATAGCATTAAGATCTGTTCAGTTTTTTCTCCTTTTTCTGGGGTTTCAAAATCAGTCTTTGGCCTATTCTATCCTCAAGTTACACTGTAGACAATAGATTTTGAGACTAAGCTCATCTGTACATAATTGAAATGATATTTACAACTGGTGGTTATGGCTTTTGGTTTAGTTGATTTCCTACAGTTCTGTCCTGCATTAAAAAAAGGGTTATGCTGATAGGAGCACTAAAATGGTATGCTGATATCTTTATTCAGTGGTACTATTGATGGGAGAAATGCTTCTCTTATTAGTGCATCATCTTATGACCTCAAACATTTCATGATGAATCCATTCTCTGTTATAGGCAATGTTAAATTTTGGTCCATTTGCTGTCTTCCTAGAAGGATAGAAGTAATGCCCTCTGCTTGTGTGTCAAATCTTCATGATCACCTTTGTTTCTTGGTCTTTGTGCTCTAAATTCACTTTTATGTTTAGTGATCTTTTCCCTTACAAGACTTGGCTTATGAATTGGTTCTAGTATTATCATATGTGGACCTTTCAAGTTATTTTGAAAAACACTTGTTATGCATGGAAGACCTGAGTAACTCTAGGAGGCATGTTTACGATAGACCTTTGTTTGAAGATATATCAAATGTCTATGTCAAACAAATCAATAGAAGATTGTACTGTTGTTCATTTATAAGTCTACTTAGCTACTTCATGGCTTGTCGCATGGAATCATGTTTGGCATGTTATCATGGGCCTGCGTGCAAGTTTTTTATGGTCATTGTCGGTGCTAAGGTAGGGTTTGGATGGTATCATACCATCCATACACCCATACCTACTTCTTCTCCAATACAATAGATGTAATACATCTTTTATTGTTCATCTTTGCAAAAGTTAGCTCAAATAAGTCAATAATATTTGCCACATTATTTGTCTACTGACTTGCTATCCAACTGTACTATATAGAGAAACACCATCCATTAAACCTCCAGAAATGATTCTTTCTATCTAATCTAGTGCAATATGGTTTGCAACTTTGCATGTCAATGTTGCTTTCCACTGTTTGAACTTCATCTTGAACTGTAATAAACCAAATTCTAAAATCAAACAAGAAAAGTCTGTTTTCCCTTATCTTTGGCTTCAGCTCAAAAAAGTTGTGGAATGGAGTTTAGGAGGGCTTGTAGATTCAAATTTTACCAATCCAGAAAAGGGTGAAAATAAAAAGCTTATTCATTATGAAAAACATCTCAGCTCATTGAAGTCAATCCGAGACAGGTAGAAGTTTGCTACATGAATTCTTATCCTCAATTTGGTCTTGTCACCATCATGATAGGAAGTTTGGTAATTATTGTTAGTAATATCTTTCATCTTGGTAATTACTAGTTATGTCTTTCATATTGTTTACCGAGCATGATAATATGGAACTTGCTAGAAAGACTACTGTGACCTATGCTTAAGTCAACACAAGAAACCCTGGTTAGAATAATATTTCTGTCATCATAGCCTTTATGATGGTAAACTAATGCTCATATGAGGAGTGACAACTCACGCTTTTGTTCTTTAATTCCGCATGAATAAGATAGCGTAAAATGGTGCAATGTGAAACCCACTAAATTTCTCACAAGCTGTCCTAATTCCTTCTATAAGTCTCAGGTGTATTTTTTATGTTGTGGCTTGTGGATTCTCTGGTAACTTTTAAGTAAAAACGATACTAGTTGAATTATAAACTTCTGATTTAAACCTAATGTCACGTTATGTTATCGTGAACAGTTGTGTGGAATTGTCATTACACATGCATATAAACTAATAATAATAGCAGTGAGTGAGACTATCCTTTGCTGGTCCCCAGCTTTCTCACCAGCACAATTAATTTCTTAAAGAACTTTGTTTGGTTATGTATAGTGTAATCTTTAAAGCTGTCCGACTGTAGTATTCATGCTAGCAAGTTAGATATTAATTAACTGTTTATGGAAGTGAACCATTAGAGCTTCAAGTGCTTGCTGATTGCATTATGTCAAGGCAGGAGCAAATCAGCAGCTATAAGGCAATTTTTTTTCTGTGCTGTGTCAATGTTGATAAGCTTATGTTGGTTATTTGTGTCAGTGCACCGCTTTGATCATTACCGAGAGTGGACTAGTAATAATAACCAGTTGAGGTGCTCTATCTTAGTATCTGATTCCTTTTACTTGTTGTCTCTCCCCTGTAATGGAGGTAATCATGTGTTGTTGTGTGGTCCAAGCATTCAATACCTGTAATTTCATTAATTTTTTTCCTTTCATGGACATGGGTTTCTTTATTTGTGGTCCAAGCATCCAACATTTATGCATTTTTTGTTTTTAGTTTTTTATTCGGAAACTTGATTTTTGTGATGTAGTTCCTTGACAATATAGCTAATTGGAATTTTTCTGCTGCTTGTCTGACTGAGTTTCATATAATTTGTGTAGCTTACATGTACATGAAGACCAGTAAAAAGGATGAAAGCATAACTGAGGAAGAAGGGGCAAAAGATGTGCCCTCAATTCCAGTTTCAGCTACAGCTGCAGCAACTGCTGTGATCACTGAAAACCCCGTTGCAGAGTTTGTGAAGTTACGTGAACCAATTCCTGTGGATCAGCAACGAGAACTTTTCAAGTGGATTTTGGAAGAGAAAAGGAAGGTCAAACCAAAGGATCCTGAAGAAAAGAAGCGTATTGATGAAGAGAAAGCCATTCTCAAACAATTTATTCGTGCAAAATCTATTCCAAGTATTTAGCTAACTGATTACCTGCTTATTAAACATTACTGTGATAAAATAGTTTGGATTTTACTTTTGAAATATCAGATTTACTTTCTCATTGCAATTCAATACCTTCTCAATGGAATTTGTTATGTTTTCTATCGTGTTTATCGGTTGCAATACTGTTGCTTAATCTTGACACAAGTATATTGCCCATTTCATTGTTGGCATCATACCAACTTCTTAAGGACCTGTAAATAATGCAATGAGAATGGTCAGATGTAGACCACAGAGAAATGCCTGCAGCCCTTTGAAATTGGGCATATGCTAATATGCACCAACATAATTGCAGGAGCCATTTCAAGTGCCCAAAGTTGGAAATAGCAAATGTCTTGAGAATAAATAATATGGTAACCTACGAGTAAACCTGATGCAAATCCCTTAGAATATGAGATTCAACGTCAGGGTTCTCTTTTTGACCAGAAATATTGAAAATTTATAAAGTTAAGGTTGCATTTTATCTAGTTTATCTTCTCAAGGTACATGGGTTGGTCTTGTTTCTTTCTCTAACTTTTCTTATCATTTAAATGAAAGAATTTTGTTGATATCTTTTTCCTACCACATCTTTTTTCTGGGGAGTGAAAATGCAGCATTAAACTCATCTCTTCACCTGTCTTTTTTGTCACATTAGTGTCTGTTTTGCTAACTTCATTGTCATTGGAAGAGAATTTAAACTCCATTTGGTGCCAAATTCCACGAATTCTGAAATCAGCGAGCATATTCTCCAAACTTTTATGTTGAACAAGAGAGAGATTCACATGGTCCTAACTGGAAGCATGCACAATTTCCAAAAAGGATGTGGACTCCCACAACATTACTGAGAGAGTCCCACACCATGCAGCAAAGCTCTTAAATTCCAACCAACTACAACAAATTTTAGTACCAATTACCTTACTATTCGATCCCCCAATTATATTTCTTGTCCCTCAAATATCCCCCTAATAATAAATACCCACAAGTATACACACACTCCATGATCTCTAAAATGAAAACTTTTCAAAGATTATATTGATAACTATATCCCAAAATATTCTCTTGGATCCTCAAATATACAGTAGAGAAAGCCAAAAGATAGGCCTAACAATTTGCTGCAATGATGGTATTCAATTAAAGTACTAATTTGATACTTAATCATAAATTAGGTTAGATTGAACAAAGAGGAAAAAGGAGAAAGCGAAAGCTAAGGAATGGAGCTTAACATTATAATACGCATGAACAATCAAGAAACGACCCAGTTATGGGATTTATACATTGTTTATTTATCAACAGTCAAAAGAAAGGAGAATTTGTGTCCACTTTTTTCACTAATCATCCCATCTCTTAGTGATGAATAATTAAGTTTTATGACAATTATGACTACCCATTACCTTGATCAAGTGAGAGAAGGGCATATAATTTAGAAAAAATGAGAAATCAGTGATCGAAGGCAGCTGGTTTTTGATTTTGTAATTTGTGAAGGTACCTTTGATCTATATATACGTGTGGACTGAGTTGTAATTTCAAGGGTGTGAGAAGGACAAAAGTTGAGAGATGATGATGATGATGGAGAATGAGAATGTGGATGAACTTATAGAGTCCACATGAATGCACGAGGCCATGCCGCACCAGCTGCTTGCTTGCTGCTAAGAGGGGGCGCCCTCAAGCTGCTGTGCCACGAGACAATCATGGAGCTGTGGGGTCTTATTATCAGTATGAACATATAAATATATATCCACTCTTTCAAAAAAGAAACGAATTCTAACAACTAAAGGTACTTGGATTTTTGCTTTACATGCATTTTTAGTCTGATTCTAGATACCCACATGAGAATTTCGATAAAACATCTACTTATCATCATTAATAAGGCTAACTGAAGAAAACCCACCTCTATTAACCAAGCTTAAAACACTTCTTAGCTATGAAAGTACAGTAAATGATCATCCAGGGTAATTGTGTTTGAAAGTACAGTACTTCTAAGTTTTAGTTTTAGTTTTTTTTTTGGGTAAGTACTTTTTAGTTACCCTTTCGAAGTAAATCTTTTCATATGTAAAAGCAAAGTGAAAACCCTTTGCCACGATTATTATTTTAATTACAATAAAATTATATGAATATATTTTAAGTATAAAAATTAGATATATAAATAATATATCATAATATGATTGAGTGATTTTGAATTAAATATAAAGTAATATTTAATCATGTGATTATGAATGATTTATGTACCCATTTTGAATACTCAGAAATTATAGATGTGACATTGCTCTTTCCATAAGCCCACGAAATTAAGAAAAAAACTAAACTAAAAGCAATTAATCATAGTTATAAAATAAAAAACTTTACACGAGCACCATCTCACTCCCAATACAAATATTCTCTTTTTCTTTCACAAAAACTAGTTCAAACTCTTTATAACGCTTCTCTTTCTTTCCCATACCCACGCTTGCACGTACACATGCACATTCATATATGTTTCCATCACAAAAGAAGCTTTGTGATGACGGCCATAGTCACTATGATTAAGCTTATATAAGAGACATACAGAGAGAGAGAGAGGAGAGAAGAGATTGAGGGCGTGCGTGCAAAATTTTTAGCCATTAATGGACAATCTACTGTGGATTTTGTTTGTCACAACAGTGAGTTTATTGTTCACCATCATTTTCCATAACAAAAATAAAATCAAATCATCATCATCTTCTTCAAGATCATGTTTCACAACAACAACAACCACCAGAAATCCCCCTCAACTCCCTTTGGGCTCTCTCGGTTGGCCCTTTCTCGGTGAAACCTTGGAGTTCATTTCTTGTGCTTATTCTGATCGCCCTGAAAGCTTCATGGACAAACGTCGCCGCATGTAAGATATGCAAATTTGAAGCTTTTTTTTTTTTTTAAATCGTTGATTAATGATTTAATGTGCAGCTACGGGAAAGTGTTCAAGTCACATATTTTTGGAACTCCGACTATAGTTTCAACGGATGCAGAAGTGAGTAGATTCGTTCTGCAGAGTGATGCAAAGGCGTTTGTACCATCGTATCCGAAATCTCTGACTGAACTGATGGGAAAGTCTTCGATTTTGCTCATTAATGGAATCTTACAAAGGAGAATCCATGGACTTATAGGAGCCTTCTTCAAGTCTCCTCATCTTAAAGCTCAAATCACCAGCGACATGCAGAAGTATGTGCAGAAATCAATGGACACTTGGACTGAAGATCAGCCTATTTACATTCAAGATGAAACCAAAAGTGTAAGTTGATCAAAATCTCAGATTCCTTTAACATCATGACTTGTTCTTGAGAAGAGTTCCTGTAAAAACACGATATAAAACAAAAAACATGTCAATTCTCTCTCTCTCTCTTTACATACGGTCCCTCCCCCACGACTAGTGAAAGGAATCATTGAACATTGAAATTTTATTTATCTCTGGCTTCTACTTAGGCTTGTAATATGATTTGGCTGGAAAGTAACAAACCCAGTTGTGAATGGGGTTAATGATAATTCTACATGAATAATTTTGTCTAGGAAATTTGAGTCATAATAATAATTATGTCACTATGCCATTTTCAAAAGTTACTAAGAGATGCCATTTTTTGTATCCAGATTGCCTTTCAAGTACTAGTCAAAGCATTGATCAGTTTAGATCCAGGTGAAGAAATGGAGTTCTTGAAGAAACAGTTCCAAGAATTTATTTCCGGACTCATGTCTTTACCTGTTAACATTCCCGGAAGTAAACTCCATAGATCCTTACAGGCAAGAATTTTAACTAATCTATATGCCTTAACTGAAATTTGACCAAGTCAGTTTGGAAAATTTTTTGAAATTGGTTCATGAATTTCAGGCAAAGAAGAAGATGGTTAAGTTAGTACAGAAGATTATTCAATCTAAAAGAAGTAGTGGGGTCTCAACATTTCCTAAAGATGTAATAGATGTGTTGTTGCTCAACAATGCGAGCGATCAGCCATTAACTGATGATCTAATTGCAGATAATATAATTGATATGATGATTCCAGGAGAGGATTCAGTTCCAGTTCTTATGACTCTTGCTATTAAATACCTCTCAGATTCTCCCACTGCTCTCAAACAACTGACGGTATGAATAATAGTATACTTGAAGATTTGATGGTGAGGTAAGTAGTCAATTATTAATGAATTAATTGATAATTGTGATGCATCATTTTACAGGAAGAAAACATGAAGTTGAAAAGACTAAAAGCTGAGCTTAGAGAGCCCCCATCTTGGAGTGATTACTTATCGTTAACTTTTACACAGACCGTATGTTTCTGTTTAATTCACAATTACAATTGACTTTAAACGGGTGATTAACTTTAATTTGATGTAATTAAACAGGTAATTACAGAAACTCTAAGGATGGGAAATATAATCATTGGAGTGATGAGAAAGGCCATGAAAGACATTGAGTTTAAAGGTTATCTAATACCAAAAGGATGGTGCTTTTTTGCATACTTTAGATCAGTTCATCTTGATGAAAGTAACTATGATTGGCCTTATCAATTCAACCCTTGGAGATGGCAAGTAAGAAGCTAAGGGCCCTCTAAGTGCTTAAAATTTTTTATTATTTTCTGTTTGTTTCTCGAGAATTTGACCTTTGTGTTTGGTTTTGCTCATACTGCAGGATCATAAAGACATAAGCAATTGTAACACTAACTTCACTCCTTTTGGAGGGGGACAAAGACTTTGCCCTGGTCTTGACTTGGCCAGGCTGGAAGTTTCCATCTTTCTGCACCACTTTGTTACTCAATTCAGGTAATCAAATCAGTTAAAGTTAATGAATTTCAAACCTAGATTACTTTATGTATTATAGAAGAAAATTTTATTAGCAATTCGTTTCTGTGAGGTTTGATTGCTACGAAGAAATAAGGGAGCCACGTTATTGTTTTTCTTTACTTTTACCTTTAGAGCAAAGACAAAATTGACGCCAGACAGAGAACTTTCTGCCTCAGTTGGGTCACTTTCTTTTTTCAAGACATAATTTACCACAAGCTTTAATTTTCTTTCAATTATGATGCATGAGTGAGCCTCAACAAGAATTCCCAATTTTCCCTTTCACTGTTGCTCCCATCACCTTTCTTATTAATGAATATGTGACCCCCCATATTCTCTATAGATTCCTTACACATTTTCCCTGTGTGATCTTCCTTTTATAACAAAGACAAAGTCATGATATAAAGACACCAAACTAGTAGCCATTTTGAGATCTCTTTCTTTGCTTATAACACTAGAAAGCAATCGAAGGATTGCGACAATGAATTGAGTCAATGGTTTGATACTGAAAAAAAAAAAAAATTTGGAAGATGAATGCTTCTTTCTTGGCTATTGAAACCTACTTCAGTGTATCAGAAAATGGCATCCAGTTTGTGAATTTTGATTTGTCGAAGGGATTAACCTTGACTAGTCAAATGCATGAATGTTAAATCATAGAACTTAATTAGGGTTTTCCAGCTAGCTATCTAGGGTTTATTTTCCTTAGGAAATAATAGTCAAAAGTACACAAATTCAAATATTTTCCGAGCCCTAAAATTGACTTCCATGTCTAAAAGCACTAAACCTTACAATTAGATTACATATAATCAATCACATTTTGATTAAATTAATTAAATTAAATACAGGTGGGCGGCTGAGGAAGACACAGTTGTCAACTTTCCCACAGTAAGAATGAAGAGAAGAATGCCGGTTTGGGTCAAAAGAAGAGGAGATTCATCTTGAGCCATGAAAACTATAAAGTTGCAGAGAGAGAGAGAGACTTCCATGTAACACCGTTCATACAAACAAGAATCCAACAACAAACACCAAATAATGCATGCACACGGGTGGGGTGGGGGCTCTCAGAAATTATTGTTCAAACCCCATAGCAGACTCGGTTGTCTTCTTCCTAAGACAAATATATATATTGACAATTAATTATGATTAGAAATTGATTTTTTCCTTTTTGTGAGGGGCCTCCTTTTATGTATTACAACTCATGTAATCAATCTCAAAGGGGGTTAATTATGATTAAGGGAATAACTTTGTTAATTACCTCTTTCATTTTGGAAAATTAACTAAGTTTATCTCTTATACATTGATCGACCCAATCACTTCTTCAAGGGCTAATTACTTATTATTATTTTTCATGATAATTTGATTTGCGATTGATTAAGACATATTCCTACTACTACTACTTCACTAAAAGATTCTCCATAAGAGAATGAAAAGTGAAAAAGAAAATGGAGTCAACTTAAAATAGTACTTAGTTTACGAATATGAATTTTCAAAGAGAGGTCCACCCTTGATGATTTGCCAGTGAAGCTTCAAATGGTCCAAATGATGGAAGAATTTATATTTATATTGATCTCCATAACTCATGTTGAAGTTTTATGAGTTGTTGTTTCTATACATTAATTTGAACCCATAATTCAATCAAATTAATAAGAGCAATGTTATGTGTTAACACTTTTGAACACATTAATATTTATATAGATGATATATAATCATATGATTAGGTATTATTTTATTTTTAATTTAAAATCACACAATCACACGATGATACATTATCTATATACCCATTTACATACTCAAAAGTAGGTAAATATAAGCTTTATTTAAATTAATAATGGATATATAAAGAATTAATATTTAAAATTGGTCGTCAAAGACATGCACATGTAGATAGGTATATTCAATATAAAGCATGCATGATTTAAATGTTGAAGTGTGGAAATGTAGGTTATATTATATATTTGGGTTGGTGATCTAATCACAGAGTATGGGCACAAAAATCAGAAAGATATTATAAGAAATAATTAAAGAGGTAAAAGTTAGATACAACATGATGCAAAATTCCCTCTTATATTTTACATTTATAGATTCTTTATATTTACATTATAGTATAAGGTTACACAAGCATGCATGCCAAGCACTACAAATTGCACAAAAAGCAGTCTATAGACTATAGTTTAAGGCAAAATTTTCGGTTAAATCTAGGAACCAAAATCATCTACTACAGCTCTGAAATTTCTTTTTTAACATGAACATGAATTCTTGTGTAGAAAATTTTTATATAGTGTTGGCTAGGGCTGGACCTAAATCGAGCTGACTCGACTTGATTAAGCTTAGTTCGAATTCATTTATTTCGAATATGAACCAAATTCGAGTAAAAAGGTTTGACTCGTTTTAAAACTGAGCCAAACTTGAGTTATAGAGAATTTAACTCAGTTTAGCTTACAAACTAGATAGATGACTCAATTTGGTTCGAACTTGATTTGTGATTCGATTCAAATTATATTAAATAATTGTTAAATGATGTCGTTTTGTCTATGAACCATGAATTCAAATCACAAACTTAAACCACATATCTAAGCCATAAATTCAAGGTAGACTTAAAATAAACTATTTTCATTCGAACCAAATTCAAACTATCCCTAATATTGACTCGACGAATTCGAGCTAAACTCGAGTTAAACTATTTTTTATTTGAATCGAACTTGAGTCAAAGGATGTTCAGGCTTGACCCGGTTACTATCCACCTTTAACGTTGGCTTGGTAGACCGGCCTAGATATGGTTTTAATTTCTTAGAAGTTGTTCTCCTTTTGAATCTTATCTTTGCAAGAATTTTGATAGACCTTCAATAGGAGTTGATTCTTTTTTCTGTTTTGTCTCTTTTTGCTAGTCATCAGCTTTGCTTTTGCTATCTTGCCCATTTAGGTAGGATGTGCTTAAGGTGTTCCTAAGTTTTCGTTGTACACCCGTTTGTTTCTTTGCTCATGTTTTTTAATTAATAAAAAAAAAGAAAGTAAATTTGTTACTCAGATATTGATACTCTCACCAATAAAATTATATACACAAACAATAAGCACAAACTTGTATACAAAGAATAACGTATCATCATGTTATATGATAATTTTGAATTATAAATAAAATAATATCTAGTTATATAGTAATATGTCATTCTTTATGCACAAATTTATGTTTATTGTTTGTGCATATAATGCTACTAATATAATCTTATATGTAAATTGATTATTTTAGGGATTATGTATCCAAAAATTAGAAATATACATATAGAATTTTCGAGAATTATTATTCAAATTGAAAATTCATATATGCTTAAACACTTTGGAATTATTTCATATATAATTAATATCTCAACATCAAAAACTAACACTAAGATTGGCCTTTGAACTATATACTTTGGCGTATTAATGATGTGAATAATATTGTATTTATCAAGAAATATCTTGGGTGGATGAGGTGAGGATGAGGATGAGGATGAGTTTGAGGATGAGCCAACCATTTATAATTTCTAGAAACTAAAAAGAACAAGAAAATGGGTATCTTTTTAATTACAAAGTTTGTTTGATTATGATTAATTTGGTAATTAGTTGTCCACTATATACAATTAGCCAGTCTATTTCGACAATTACAAAGATTGAAAGGGACAAAGAGGAAAAAGATAATTCATGCTCATCCACCAAAACTAAACTTCTTTGGAAAATCACACAATAATAACATTATTTATTTATTGTACAAGAGAGATGAGATGCCCTTTAAGATAAAACAAAACGCAACATATCCACCATCATCACCATTAATCAATTAATTCTTGATTAATATCATTAATCTTCTACTTAGTGTGCATCGCCATCACCAATTTATTAGGCAAGACTTTCCTCTCTAATGGAGGTGCCCATTAATCTTTTATTTATTGGTGTATAAGATTAAACTAAAAATGTCATTCTCTAAAGTAATCTTCATTCTTTTAAATTTCCTAATCACATTTGTTAGCTCGTACTATTCATGTAGATTGACAACCAAATATAACCGAAAATTTGAATTTTTAGTAAGGCTAAAGGACTTATTCTCACCCAAAAATTGTTATTATCATAAGTTTTCATCCTTTAATTTTAAAAAACTATTTTATCCACTCATAAGTTGTTAAGTCTGTTAATTTTAAAGTTAAAATCTTTATTTTATCTATAATATTAAAAATAAACTAAAATTGTATATCTTTTCCCTTTTTAAATCCTAGAAACTAACAATTTTCTTACGTCAAATTTTAAAAAATTATATTCTCCCCTAAGGTTGATTTTTTAATCTCTGATATCATTGTTGGCGATCTCTCTCTCCTCATCTCTTTTTCTGGCAACCTAAAGAAGCCAAGAAGATGAAGAGCTTTATCTTCTTAATGAAACTCTTTTTCTTTTCGACTTCGTTGAGTTACCGAAGGGAGAGATGAGGAGAGAGAAACTGCCAGAGGGAGAGGTAGTGTCGAGAGAGAAAGTGGGTCGAAGATTGAAAAATAAACTAGGGGAGAAATGTTATTTTTTAAAATTTGGCTTAAAAAAATTGTTAATTTTTAAGATTTAGGGGGGGAAAAGGAGATAAACATTTAAAACTAGTGAATTTGATTAATTTTAACAAGCCATGGGAATAAGTCGTTTGGCCTTTTTAATAAACACAAAACCCTGCATTTATGAATAATCATATCAAGTAATCTATGTATTAATAATGAATACTAATTTATATAATAATATGTTATTATGTAATTCGATAATTTTATGTTAGATATATAATATCACATAATTACATAGGAGTTTTGTTATCTATAAATACTTTTGGTACATAATTTGAGTACACAAATAATATATCATCATGTGATTGAACGTTACTTTATATTTAATTCAAAATCATCCAATCAAATAATGACACATCATCTATATATCTAAATTCTATAAAATATATATATATATATATATATATATATATATATATATAATTTTATTAATTAAATAATGATATATTACCATTAATAAACAAATCAGTATCATTATTAGTATATATAATTTTATTTTCGTTAATTGTACAAAATTATAACTAATCATGAATCAAGGGAGCAGCTTGCGTGAATTACTTGGGTTTATCTCAAATGGTTAGCCCAACGACTGCCGGGCCTGAATTTTGTGTAAAGATAGGCTTAAGCCTAAAATATTTTGGTCTCAGTCCATCAAAATGTTGTAATTCTGATTATTCTATGTAGAGTGATTACTTTCCCACCCAAGGTTTTGTCTAAAAACACTTTTCTACCCCTAGTTTACATAAATAACATTTTTCACCCAAACTCAAACTCTATTTAAAAAAACTTATAGTGTAAAAGTAAAATAGTAATTTTATCATCTATTAATTTTAAAGATAAAAAACAATAATTTTCTATCAGATTCAAACATTTTAAACATGACAATTTGACCCTTAAAAAACAATGTTACATTTTAGGTTAAAAGACTATTTCTCACATAAGTTTTAATATAAAGATAAATACATACTTGTCAGGTTTGAAAAACCACAAGTCCTAGCCATAGACCAATTGTTGTTAGAATTTTTTGTTAAAGGTTGGGTTCAAATTGTCATTTTACTAATAATATTAAAAAAATATAAAATTTATTATATTTTTCCCTTTAAGTTTTAAACATTAATAACTTTACTTTTTCCTAAAGTTTTCTAATTTTGAAAAGTCATATTTTCCTCTCAAACCTAAGGTTTTTTTTCTTCACTCCTTCAACTATTATCTCTGACGTCGATGACCAACTATAAACCCTAATTGTTGGTCGATGGCCTCCCCTCTGAAGGAGATCTCTTCTTAGACGAAGAGTCTAGATCTCTTCATCTCGATGAGACAAGTCTCTTTGTCTCATTGAGATCTGGACTCTTACTCCAGATCTCTTCGTCTCCGATAAAGAGATCTCTTTTAAAGGGAAGGTCGTTATACCTCATGCATCAACTAACAATTTATGGTGAAAAGAAGAGGTTGTCGGTGTCAGAGGTGGTAGTCAGAGGGGTGAAGAGAAAAATCTTAGGTTTGGAGAGGAAAATATGATTTTTCAAAGTTAGAAAACTTTAAGCAGAGGTGAAATTTTAAGTTTTTAAAACTCCGTCAATGTAATTTTAAGAATGCATCAAAATTTGGGTAGGAATAAGTCCTTTGGCCTACATTTTATTCAATTCTTTGAGGATGTAACTTTCATTTTGAAATTATTGAGGGCAAACTGATTTTTAAAAATTTCTAAATTTTTTTAAATTTCAAATAAGCCCTTAAAAATTTTAAAGACCTTTGATATTTTCAAAATTTATAGTTGACCCCTTAACATTTAATTACATAATAAAAATACCTTATCTATAAGAAGAGAGGAAAAAATGATGAGAATGAAATGAAAAAATTATATAATTTAGATATTTAAAATGTTATTTTTAATTTTTGTTAATTTAAAATATATAATAATTTTGAAAAATATAATAATAGAGATAAAAATAGTAATTTTACTCTTTAATAATATTATTTTATTAACAGAGTTTACTTTTTGGGTGAAAAATTGTTATTTATACTCAATTTTTTGGTGAAAAAATATTACTCTTCTATTTATTTGCTCATATATTTATGTGTGTTATCCTCAAATGAATTCCTATTTTTTTAAGGTAATTTAAAGTATTAGGATGGATCAATTAATAACCTTTAAAATAATATCGATCAAATATCACTTAAATAATTATAAAATAATAATATAATCTCGTTTTGTGATCGACCAATCATCGTATTATTGATCTTCAATTAAATTACTAATTTGTTTAAAATGATTTAGATTAATCAAATAAATCAACTAATAATCTTCAAACTAATTTTAATTAAATGGATCGCCATCTAAATTCCTTCTCATCAATCAAATATCACTAAAATAATTTTAAAAAATTATATGATCTCACTCAATAACCAATCAATCATTGTATCATCGATCCTTTTGATTAAAGTGATTTAGATGAATCAAATTAATCAACCAATAATCTTTGAAATAATTTCAATTAAATGCATTATCATTTAAATCTCTCCTCATCGATAAAATACCACTAAAATAATTATATAAAAAACAATATAATCTCGCTCATTGATAAATCAATCATCATATCATCTATTTATCAAAAAAATATTATCTAATGTTCATATATTAGCAACAAATAAAAACACTTTCAAATGACTTAATGGCCGAATGACTATTTCCCACCCAAGGTTTGATGTAAACTCAATTTTTTATTCATTAACTATAAAAAACTTAAATACTTATTCATCTGTTAAATTTTATTATTATTGTTAGAGGTAAAATTATTGTTTAATAAAAATATTTAAAAAAATTAAAAATTTATTACCTTTCTACCCTTAGATTTAAAAACTAACAAATTTTCTTATTTAAAGTTTGAAAAACTTACATTTCCCCCTAGGGTTTTTTTCAACGCTGACAGTCAGAGATGATGACAAATCAAGATAGTTTTTCATCCCCAAATGAAGACATGATTTGTCTTTTTCAAAGTCTTAGACGAAACTTCTTTGTTTGGAGACTAATGATTTGTCTTTATCGATTGATGATAACTGAAAATGGAGCACAATTGAGAGAGATACCAGGAGGGAGAGAGAACGTCATCGTCGCCATCTTCGACTGTAGGTAGTAGTGGCTAGAAAAGCCTTAGGGGGAAATGTTGATTTTTTAAATTTTGGGTGGGGGAAAATTTGTTAGATTTTTAAATTTAGAGGGGAAAATGTGATAAAATTTTAGGTTTTTAAAAATATTTTAGTAAATAACAAATTTACCCCTATAATAACATTAAAGTTTAATAGATGGATGAATATTTGAGTTTTTAATAGTTAACGAATGAAAGATTAGATTTGCATCAAACCTTTAATGGGAAACAGTCATTTGACCTAACTTAAACTGCATAAAAATTAATAAATCATATACAAATATTAATTAGTGTATTACCATAAGGGGGGTTTGATTTGAGCAATGTTTTATTATCAAAATAGAAAGATTACTTAGGAAAATTACTGGTATAAATGATTAATTTGTTTGATAAAATTTAGTAGGTATAAATAATTATTGTGTTTGGGTAAAAGATAATAAAAAAATACTAGTAAATTATTTTACTTAAATGTCATTGAATATAATTTATTTAAATATATTTATATTATTTATCATATTAATTAAAAATAAATTTATTTTTATCTAAAAAAATTAATAAATAATAATATAATTATAATAAAATCAAGATTATTTTGGTATTCTTTAAATACCTAAAGTGAAGTTGATAAACACATCGATATTAATAATAATAAAATATTACTGATAAATTAAATAAAAAAATAAAAAATAAATTACCAAAATAATATTTAAATACTGAAATTAAACGCCTTGAATGCAAGCGAACATTCTTACCGGCAAATTTATCAATGGGTAAATCTTTAAACGACACCGTTTCATATATTTTTTATATTTCTACATTCTGCTATCAAAAGCGCTCGCCACCGGAAATCAAAACCAGAAACAACATATCATCCGCTTTACTTCTTTTTAATTATGAAAATATTATTTAAACCCTGAAAAGAAAAATCCCAAAATATCACTGATAGTCTTTCTTCTCTCAATCGGGTTCGGTAACTATCATCTGTTTCAGAAGCTTTTAATATCGCTTCAGATTTTTTCAATTTTCACCTTGTTTTGGTACGCTTCCTCAATTAGGGTTTTCGGAATTGTAATTTTGTTATTTTGCTTTATTATTGGAAGTTTTTTAGCTGAATAAAAAATTAGTAGCTGAATTTGTTTATCTTAGTGTGACGAATTTAGTATGTTGGGCTTTTCGAGTTTCTCGGCAGCTTAAAAGTAATTAGGATTTATCTTAATTTTTTAATTATTAGATTTTTTTGGGTTTTTTCAATATTCGTGTGATGTTGATTATGTAATTTTGGTTTGTCTTTTTATTTTATTTTTCAGTAGAAGCGTAAATAAAATTGTGTGTACTGTTTTTGTTATTTTATAGTGAGAACCTTTTCATACAGGGAAAAAATATGTTATGAAAAGTTGGAGAATGTAAAATTTTTCAGTGGTGGGTTTTTGGCATATGATGGATATGGAGTTGTGTTGATTGTAGATAGGACTTTGTTGAAGTTTCTGCAGTTCTACTGCAACGTTTCATGAATTGCAATGTAATGGGTTTCTTTAAATCAGTTGGATTGTAGGGGACCTTTTATACCCACTCTGCGTATCATGATAATATATTTCATGAAACTTTTGAAGCAAGTTTGTGTTTCTTTACAATTGCAAGTTCTTTTAATTCTTGGCCCTCTTCTTTTGGTTGCAAGCATTCTAGAATCTAAGTTGATGTTAAGGCATTAGGAATGGCTTTAGTTTCTGTTTGAGTACATCACAGTAAGATTGTTAATTCTGTAAAAGCTTCTATAAAATTCCAATTTCCAGTTGGGAAAAGTCAGTGCAGATATTATGTTTCTGTGGTTTCATTTTTGATATTTATGCAGGGTAACACCAAATGGCTGGTAGAAATCGTATTCCTCGTGAAGCTTATAATGACCGACGTGGGTTCCCCCCTGAAAGAGCTTTCATTCGTGGCCCTCCTTTGCCACAGCCACGCCCCCATCCTGCTTTACTGGAGGAAGAACTTGAATTGCAGCATGCTGAAATCCAGAGACTCTTGAGTGATAACCGTCGGCTGGTTGAAGATCGAATGGCTATGCAGCGAGAACTTGCTGCTGCTAAGGAGGAGCTTCATCGAATGAATATGGTCATTGCTGAAATGCGTACAGAGCAAGAAGTGCACTTGAGGGAACTTGTGGAGAAAGGATTGAAGCTAGAAGCAGATCTTCGTGCAACTGAGCCTTTGAAAAAGGAGGCTGTACAACTCCGTTCTGAAATTCAAAAGCTGAATAATACTAGGAATGAACTCAGCGGACAAGTTCAGACCCTCCAGAAAGATCTTGCAAAATCGCAAGCTGATAATCAACAGATTCCTCGTTTACGGGCAGAAGTTGACGGCCTGCACCAGGAGCTTCTGCATGCTAGGTTTGTTTTTAAGTTTCCTTAGCCATATATTTATGTTTTCTTTTGCTCTTATGTATGAAACTGTCCTGCTCAGCACAAAGTGTTTTGTAGTACTTAACCGCAATCTTAAACTTGATCTTTTTGTTACTGAGAACTATCTTCTATGCAGAGCTGCTGCTGATTATGAAAAGAAAGCAAACATTGAGCTGGTAGAGCAGAGACAGGCAATGGAGAAGAATTTGGTTTCCATGGCTCGTGAAGTTGAAAAGTTACGTGCTGAACTTGCTAGCGTTGACAGTAGACCATGGGTTGCTGGTATGTCCTGTGTTTTATAGATGTTTCTCAAAGAAGAGTGTGTGTGTGTGTATTCTTTTGTAGCATCCGTTGAATTGTAGTATGATAGTGAAAAAGTTTGTCATAAGTATTCTACTTTTTTTTAAATACATGTTTCAATTTGCAAGTTAAATTAATTCTGAAGTTTCCCTTGTTGAGAATATGATCTGCTATGTCACCATATCAGGTATATCACTTTTTCATTGTTTCATCGTGTATCTATTATTTCAGCGTATACTATAGCCATGATTGGTTTTGGCCAATGAAAAGCTTTCTTCCTTTACAATTCAATTATCTTTGTGTTTGCTTTGTGTCATAATATTTCTTTCATGACCTTACTTGAAGTTCAGCACAAGAGATATTATACTGATAGTACCTGGTGGCTTCAATTTCCAAGGTTTCATTGTATTGTCATTTCTTCTAATCTCCTTATTCTGACTTGTGCTTGTCAAGGTGGACCATATGGGATGAATTTCAGCAGTTCAGAGGGGGCTTTTCCTGGTCCGTATGAAGATGGATATGCAGTTCATCGGGTATTTTTCATATTGATGTTCATATATAAATTTGGTATATTGGATTATCTTGCTAGATGTGCCTAATTTTGTTTTAACTGTGGTCCTATGCCATTTCTCAGGGTGTTACTGACAAAGGGCCTATCTATGGCCCGGGTCCGGTTTCATGGGAGAAACCTCGAATGAGTCGTCGTTAGGGTCTGGTTGCTTGTTGCTGGAATTGTGGAAATGCTAAGTTTGTCCATTTTGGTTGCCCCACCATGGAGTCCAAATTGTAAACCAGAAAGAAGTATAATCATGGTTTTTTTCATTCCATATAAATATCGATTTATATGAATGCAGTGCTAGTCACCCAAAACTGGATTCTATATGATTTTAATGTTGCTTTGCTTTAATTAATAGAGACCTTTGTTTTTCATTTCATACATGCATTATGATGTATTTATTTGGCTTTTAACTCTTAGTGGCTGGTTCTTTTTTATTCATCATATCTTATGATTCTTATTATTCTTGGCGCATTTGTTTGTTGATATATGCGTTAAACTTTGCAGAGAAGTTAGCAACTCTTAACTAGTGTGATCCTCTGTTTTTGCTGGAGTTTTCAGTTGGAGATATATGAACTCTTGGGATAAGGCAATTTGGTTGTAGTTATTGATATAAGGATGGCCTCTTTTGTGTATATGTGGAGAGAACATTCTTGACTTTCTATTAGGTGAGTGACTGAGTGGTGATAAAGATATCATGCATTAGATAGTAACTGTCCAGATTTTTTGTTATCCATATAAGATTCTCTGAGTTGGTTTCTGCTGGCTTTTATACCCATAGTCTTTAGGTTTCACCACTGTAGTGTGTGGACTGTGTGACCACAGTGGATTTTGACGGTTATTGAAATAAGGCACACCGATGGTCACCTATAAATGGAGTTCCAGAGTGAAGATTGCCTGTACTCACATTCATTGTGAAGTTCTTTTTAGTGGTGTTTGAAGAATAGAGGTTTACTTTTGGTGGTAGTATACGTATGGTGATTCATTGGAATTAAAATTTATTCTCCTGTTATGTGATTATTTTTTTACAATTGTAGGACTGTGTTACTGTTCTTGTCAAATTGATAATGTACTGAAGGGAAAGACCTTTGTATGATGTTAACCATGGGTTTTGGTTTCTTGGTGGAAAAAGTGTAACCTCAGGTGTACTTAGCATTATTTGTTGCTTCTGCCATCTAAATCGAGGAGTCAATTGTTGGGTCAACCAATTGCAAAATGTGTATGTTATCAGGTGAACGTGAAGGTCACTAGCTCATGACATAATTCATTACATGCTATTATTTTGGTTAATCTTTCCATCCAAGTTTATAGGAATTCTTGGAAATATATTACATCAGGGAGGGAGCCTCAAGGTTGTAATATTCCTTCCTGAAATTAGTATTGGAGGATAGCTTTAAAGTTTGATTATATTCTCTAGCCCAGATGGTTGGATTTGGTTTATAGCAACCATATGGTGGCAGGCTGGAGATGGAATATGCTTACTTGAAGAAAAGATTGTTCAGTGTTCAGAGGCACTAGATTATGAATATCCTTGTACTTCATTTATGTCCCTTCAAAAAGTTTCGGAAATTGGATGCGAACATCCAACACTTGGACATCAGATTTGGAGTATATCCTATGTCTTCCTTAATGAAGTTTCGTTTAGAGACCCCCATGAGGCTATGACTCTTGTTTTGGCGCAGATTTTCTAGTTCGTTTTATTCTTGGTTCTGCACTATTGTATATTGGTCAATATTTTGACCACTTATATCATATACGAAACTGCTTCTTTATATGTTGAGATGATCCTGGAGTTTCTGAAGGATGGTGGCATGCCAATGTTGCGAGAGACGGGCTTCTATATATCCTTTGTAGGTAGGTATTCTGTCTCTGTTATATGAGTTTTATGGATCTGGATATTGATATTATTTTCTGAGCTAAATTTTTAAATCAACATCATAGTATAGCATTATGCTGATTCAGTGACCCCTAGTTTCATTCTTTGATATCAATGTTTATCTTTCTCTAGATCCAATATGTGGGAAACTCACTTTGAAATAGGCTATAGCTACTTCATTGCAGTATCAGTTTTTTTCGGTTTTGGGAAGTTTTACTAGGCCACTTGGTTTCAGGTGTTGACATCCATTTGCTGAAGCCTATTCTGATAATAACTTCAACCAGTTTTTCTTCCTTTATCCATGTCAAGTTATTCGCAATTGCTCTTCATATTACTTTGACTAAGCAATGGGTAATCAGTTCATGATTGTGCTACTTAAGTCACAAATGATAAGCCAGGAGAGCTTTAGGATGTACAAGGATTCCGTTTTTATCTGTCTTACTGTTAACACTAAACTGTTGTATTGCTGCATGTACCAGAATTAAGAATGTTGGCATAGTGCTGAAATGTGACCACTCAGGATGATATAAGATCTTTCTGGGCCTAGTAAATGGTTGGATTCTTAGATATTTTAGATTTATGTGATTTTCACTTGAAAGGTCAATGTTCCTTATTTAGATATTAATTAGAATTTTGTATATTACCGTAATTGTATATTATATATGTTTCTTTAGAACAGGAAGATGATCACTCCTGACTGAAGAGGGAAAGTTCTGGACTTTAATGATATGAATGAGAAATCCTTTACACAAATTATAGAAGGTTGATTTAGCAATCCTCTACTTAGTTGAGTCATTTTCTACTTCTTGGGGCGCTTGAAATTTTCAAAAAACTCGTAAATGACAAAAGTTTTTCTATATAAAATATGTGGATAGCAGAGAAAGGTAGTGGAAACAATTCTGTTTTAGTCGTTTCTGTTTTGAAATGTTTAAGATTAGATCTTTAATGTTCTTATGGTATGAACAATCAAAAAGTGGTATCACTCATTGCAATGGTCCTTAATTAGGTAAAAGGAGGAAGCATTTGTTCAATTATATGTGTGTTATCTGTGACTCCAGGTTGATTAATTAGTTGGTACCAACTTAGGAGCATTTTAATTTGTAATGATATTGAATTTTTTTAGAGAGCTAACAAATTGGCTTACATGGATTTCTAGCAAATGTGAGGATAGAGCTGATTATGTTTGGTTTATAGTTTTCTGCCTTTTATCATTTATAGGGTTTAGAAGCGGTCTCCTGTGAAGATAAATATGGTGGACTCTGATTATATGAAGACCATGATTCTAAGTGTATCTGAAGAATTATTTTACTAGTGTCAGGGTAATGATTGACAGAGTGTAAGACTCTTTAGGAGTAGTTAATATTGCTTCCTTATGCTTTAATTGTGGTGCAGTGGTAGCAATAACGGTGTAAAGAGTTTGTCTCTTGGCCAACCTACTTGATCAATTAAAAATTATGGCTTTAACTAGAGACTGTTGACATGACAGTTAAATTAGGAGTATTGTCATTGCGATCATTCAGTATTTTCTTGTGTTTGCTGCTCTCACCATTATTTTAGTTGTTTATAACATTTCATAATATCTTTTCTAATGATTGAAAATTTTGTTTCATTCTTTTAGCTTAAGCTTTCTAAAATCATATTTTGCAGTCTGCTACTTCCTGGATATCGCCTGATTTTCTTATTAATGTTTTGCAGATGAGAAGGAAAGCTGCTGCTTTCGGTGAAAGGAAGTTAAGAATATCAGATTCCTACTACTTTGTTGGAGTAAGGGTGGTAATGAAAATGCTTTAGTCTCTGATTGTGTCATGGTTACATTCAGAAAGCATCAACACAAAAAATTCACTCAAACGGAATATCTGCGCTAACTTTAGGTTCAAAGAATGAAAATGGAAAAGTTCTCAGTTTATGGACCCTATTTAGTATTCAGGATCTCATGCGTACAAGCACCAGCACCATGAATGGTTGTATGTTAATAGCACTGAAACAAAGTGGACCTGGTTGAAAGAAGGAAATTCTGCAAGGACAATGCTAGACAAAACATTCTAATGCTCTGCAAGAAGTTGTCATGCTGAAGATCTACAAAAATAAGTCCTTTAACACTTCAAAGAGGGATGGTGAGTTTGAAGATTTATTCTATTAATCACCAATCTTTGGACTGCAAGTGATGGTTGATAGCTTCATGTCATGCTTATTGGTTTTAACAATGGCCAATTTTTCCATTGACATTAGCCTTGCTAGAGTGAGAGACAGAGAAGGGGGGAAAATGAAAGTGGATCCCGTTCTTTGTTTGGCAGTTTCTCCTTTCCGAATTTAGTTTGATTTATGGGCACCATATAAAGATTATTTCAGCACATTATCTGCTATTGCTTTGCTTATCATTTCAAAACAAGTAGTCTGAGAAAGGGTTACTAATCATTTCGCAAAGCCAGATGGGACAAGCTCCATGTTGTATTGTGAGAATGCGCACTTGAATTCAACGGTCTTCATAGGCATTCAGAGAGAACTGAATATGTGAAATCTCAAAAAAATGTGACTAGAATTTTGTTGAAGTTGATTACATGATGATGGCAATACAAGGCATTGTAATACAGAGATGCAGCGGGTGTGAAGCCCACCTGAATGTCTCATATAATGCCTCAAGGCATTGTAATACAGAGATGCAGCGGGTGTGAAGCCCACCTGAATGACTCATATAATGCCTCCATGGTAATCTGAAAGCATTTCTGAACATGTGACCACAATAAGAAGAGAGCTGCATGCCCAGATCCTCAGTCATCAACTTCAGTGCTGAATATAAAGCTTGGAAACACTGTGGTGATCTCCCTGAAAGATTAAGAGAATGCATCGTGATATTCATGAAAAATAAAGATCAAAGATGATTCAAGGTCAAGAAAAATGGAAGAAAGGTGTACTTCAAATAGGGGAGAGTCATGTTCTTTATAAGCGAGGGATGCTTGAAAACGAAATTCCTCCATTCTTCCTTGTTAATTTTGCCATCCCTATCAACATCAGCTTCAATAAATGTCTGTCAAAAGAAGTAAGTCAAAAGGAGTTTATATAAAAGCTTCAAGAACGAGATACAACATGAAAATCTCTTGCCCTGCTGATGATAGCTTCAAGGGATTCATTTGAAAGCTGCACACCAGACTCCTGCAGGATGGCAACTACCATTTGCTTGACCTGAAATAGCATGAAACAATTTGATTCTGCATGCCAAACAAGAGTTATTTGTGAAGAAAATCAACCAGCACTCACTTCTTCCGGCTCGATATATCCAGAATCTCTCAAATCATAGAGTCTAAATGAAACTGCATGGAAGGCAAGGGGAAAAAGAAACCAATTTGTTTTATCTCTGCCTTACAAGTCTAAAAAGTGCAAAATATGAATGGCTTCTTCAACACTTACAATCAATTTTCTTATCTATAGAGGTACAAGGATGAAAGATGGCAAGTGCATGGACAAACTCGTCAAATTCTATAAAACCATTTTTCCTCTCATCAAATAGATCAAATACCTGCAAGGAATTGAATATCATAGAGGAGATAGATGAAACATAAAGCGAAAAATAAACTAAAAGCTGTTGCTGGGGGTATACCATACCCTATCCAGGAACAGATTCTCCCCAGCTGAAGTTTGGAGCAATGCCAATCGAAGCTCTTCCTTCAAATCAGAAACAAAGAGGTTGATAAAATCTAGGGAGACTAACAGTTGATGTTTTATCAATATGTACAATTACTGCAACAGCATTCAAGCATATAACATAATATTCTTCGGTAAATTTGCTACTGGAATGGGATCCATTTTTGGATGAGAAAGTCCCAGATAAAAAAGGGTGTGTTTTAGGTTTCCAGATTATAGGCAATTCCTCGGAGTAAAACTAAATCCAGATGCCTTATTTTCAGATTTGCCCACATAAAACACGAAAAAGATTTATGTTACCTTGTGAATTAGCCCATCATCAATGATGGAACTGCTCAACTTCTTGAATAATTCGTGCAGAGCCTCCACCTCGTTTATACTGACTGCAACAACATGCCCGTAGAAAAACCCCAAACCTCTCATTATCAAAGCAGAATAAATACGCCAATATAATATAACTATTTGTGCATGTGTTATACGAACATGGGGATTCATCAGCAAGGCGAGCAAAATCACTGAATGAGTATTGACGCTTGAGTGTACGGTGGTGATCAAAGCAACCGGCTAAGCAGAAGATCACTTCCTCTATAAAGTTTATCAAAGCCATTAACACACCACACAGCTTGTTGCTTATATTTAGAGAGCTTGATTCCTTATGAATACACATCCAATTCAAACAAAAATACAAACCCAAAGTTAGATTACCTTAACAAATACTGATTTTTCTCAGTTTGGTGGGTGAAAAAACCAGACTCTGTATTATAGCTTTAAGCTTTTTCATGTTTTTTCATGAACCCAGCAGAGGGAAACCAGAAAGAAAGACAAAAATTGAAGTGAGAAGTTATTTAGAGAAAGGGATTACCAATGAAGAGCTCATTGAAGGGTTCATTTCTGCTTCAAGTATGTAATATTTCATCTCTATCTTTGTGCAAGAGTAATACTTTTAGCAACCACTCAATAACTATCATAATAGTTCTGCAAGGAACACCTCGTCACATGCATGAACAGAGAGATAATGTTTAGCGTGAAAGAGAGAAATTCTTCAAGATTGAAAGTCTAATTTAGTCTATGATTCATCCATCAACTGTTTCAGAAATTTTCTGGATTGGGTTTTTGCTTCAAACTTTCCAGATGGCCTGCATATAATTCATCCTGAAAAACTACGTCTAACATTCTTATTTCAAATTTTCTATCCAATTGACCCACATCACATGAATGAATGATTTTGTTAAGAACTCCAACTGGGTCCTCAAATATAGGCCAGATAAGATAAGACTGGACGAAGATCGGTAGAAAGGAATATGCCATAATTAAAATAATTAGATGCTTGTCATAATGTAATTGGTAACCATGATTAGCCTGATGCTATTAAACTAATGAATTTAGGATTTTAATTATTATGGTGGAAGCTGCTGACGTCCATCGAGTGTCTTGTAGGAGATCGTTATAAAAAAGATGACTACTACTGCTATTTTGATTTTATTATGACAAATGGTTCTATAAAGATTAGATCGAAGTAGTATTTCATTGCTGGGGCCATGTCAAAGTTGTCTTTACTTAGTGAGGTTTCAACCAGCCTGGCTAGTTTTGGATAATTTTGTAAGCTTGTGATTCAGCAATAAGAGTTGGGGAAGCTGTTTTTTGTTCAATAAAGGAAATAAAGAGAACTTTTTTACTGTTAATAATACGATGAGAAAATCCTTTGTCTAGTAAATGTACATAACCTGGAAATAAAAGAGTAATATTAAACGTATCTTGTTTTGGGTACCTAATTAAATACAAATAATGTGTAGATATTATTTCATAATTAATTTAAAATCTCCGATTAAAATAGATGATATACATGTACATTCTGATTATAGCATCATTATGTGGGAAAAATAGGAGGCGACACTTTTGATCTCTTTCCCTTTACTAAAGCTTTTGTATCAGGAAAAAGCTACCAGCATCAGCAAGATCCTCAACTAAGCCATCCTGGGTTACATTCACAGGGTAAGTTACAAGCTCTGCACACCTTCCATGTCTATCACTTCTTCGCCACTATAAATTTTCCACATATGCTCTCCTATTGAACATGTTTTCTTTACACATTCCAGAGTTTGAGGTTCTTGAAACAATATATCAGCAACTCCTGTGTGCTCATACCACAGTGACAATCTGTATGCATGGATATCTCCATGACTTGGCTTGTTTTGATCTCTATTTCTGGGCTGTAGGTAGCACCTCATTGCAGTTTCTGTGTCTCTCTGTCCATCCATGGATTTTTGGTTCACATTTGCTGATTCTATCAGAAAGTATGCATCAGCCACTGAAAAAAAATACAAAGTCAAGAAAGCAAAGCTTGTTTAGTTCTTATACACAAGAATAAATCTGGCGAGAAAATAAAAAAAAAATTCAATACCTATCTTAGCTTTGAGTGCACATACATCATGAACGTCCTATGCTTCTGAGCATTCCAATAATGTGTCCAGGGATGAGGAGAATATGGAGGCACAAACTCTCCATTGCTCTTCTCTTCCCTGTTTCCATGGCAGAAGAAGTTCAAATAATCTCTAGGATGACCCTTCTCACCACTTTGTTTTATAGCTTCTCCAATCAATTGATGCATCATTTTCATTGTTTCTCTAGTTCACTGCAATATATCCTGAACAGGTTCACTCTCAGGCTGTTCTTCAGGCCACAATGGAATTAATATGTGCACTACAAACCTCTCCTTTGCCTTAATCTTACTCACCACCTTAAGCGCTGTCTCAATAGGAATCAAATTTCTGCAGCCACTCTGCTTATCTTTCTCCCAGAAATGGCATCCTCCAATGAAGTATAGAATCTGAATGTATATAAACCTCTCGGTGCGCCTTATTGCATTGACATAAGCTTCATGTATGCTTTGCTCTACAGTTACGTTTTTAGCTATTTGGGAAGCTGAGACATGATCAATTGATCTGAACACTTGCACCTTCTTGTTTCTTCCATTGGAAATGCTTGAAATCGAAGCAACATTAGAATGGCAAACAAGATTCAGAATGCTGCTAATGAGGATTAATAAAGAAGGATTACATTGTTTGGTCTACCTTTGCTCAATTTTTGTTAGTACATCCCAAGAAGCCTCACCAGTGATACAAGCATGAACATCATGCCATGGCTTTCTTGGCCCTCCTTTGTGAAGGCTAGCACCGGCGATATTTATTTGATAGAAATCAAAATAGTGTAATTCTTTGTCAACAGCGTGTAACGAGGAATGATTTTCTGTGTCATTGTCTAAGCCACCAACAAAGCTCATGATTTCTCTGTCACTGAAAGAATTTGGTGCTCTAGTGTCACTGTCTACAGTTAGTCCTTTGGTGGTGAGCAAATCGAGTGGGGAAATTGTCGTGTAATCTAGGACATGATTTGCATATAATTTTAGTGTGCTTTAATTAAGCAAATGCATCTTCACCATGAGCTCTCATCACCCCTTGGTTAGGGACTTTTCATCCTCCCAAAGCTTGATTCTCACAGCTACACCTTCCTCAGCTTTATTTTTCAGCAATTCACCAAACTTCACTCCTTTTGTATATGGGATATTGGTTTCAGGATTGCAAACCTGCACAAAACAATGCATGTTAGATTCCATGATGAAGCAATGGAACAATGAAGTCGGCTGCTGAAAAGATTCTGAAGTTTTGAAGATGGTTTAAGTGCAGAAAAATTGAAGCTGATGTGGATTATTTTTTGCAGCCTTAACATGAAGACAGACTTCCTTAACCTTTTTGTAATGCTTTTTGCTAGAATGCAATTGTAGTAGTTATGTTTAGGGTACTTTGATAAGGTTTGGTCAGCTTGTAAGAAAACATGTGGATAAACTTAATTTAAGCTGCTATTGTAAGTGATGTAAATATAAATGTATGGAAAAGTAAAGAAATTAATCATCACTAGAGCAAAACTCTTCCATTCGTGCTCTCTAATTTCTCTCCTCTGTTTTTACATTTTTCTTGTTCTCCTTGTAGACAACTATCTCCACTGAAAATCAATATTCCGAACCCCGGAAAGAAAAAAAGAAAAAATTGTGTGCATAAGAACACACTGTCTTGTCTAACCAAGGCTTGCGAGGGTTTGCTTTTGAATTTATGCAAGCTTGCTTCATCTGAAGCGTGTCTAGTTAGTTATGGAGACCCAAGCTTTAAAAGTTGAATCTCATACTCATTCACTAGATGATATAATGTGATGAACAAACCCACGTTAGGAACACAAGTAATAAATAATAATAATAATGTCTGATGATAGATATTAGTTTACCAGAGCCATCTTGGGATTGAGGGACCAGACTGCAATGTAATCAAATGCTTGGCACCTTCAATGGCCCTGTAAACATCCTCCCATAATTTTCCTGGAGAGCCACAGAGATCAAATGGAGGCTGAGATGCAGAGAAATGGTGAGCATCATGATACAGTTTGACATGGCAATTAGATCTCTGAGGGAATGTAGCATTCCTCAGGCCTTGGAATTCACCATTTTCAATAACTGTTCCCCAGGTCGGGTAAAATGCTGCCGGTTTGAACCATAACATGAACCTGAGCTTGAGCTCTTGGCTCAGCTTTCCATTCAACATTACCAGAGGGAAAAACCCACTAATCAAACTCGCCTCATGGAGCATCTCATGAGCTTGGATATGGAGTTTTCCCAAGTTGAACACTTCGTTGTCAAAGTAATTAATGGTGATGGTTGAATCACCGGAATGAGCACATAGTATTCGGAAGGTTAGTAGTTTCAAACTCTGTCTTGCTCGTGGCTCGTCTTTGCCACCTTCTTATTGTCTTCTTGAATGTCACATAACTAGGCTTCCCATTCGCAACAATACACTGCAAAACACATCCATTAAACGATAACTAATCTTTATTAATGCATAAAAGTATAACAGAATGACTTGAGAAAATCCACTTACGTTGAAGGGAAATGAAGGGGGGTATGGTGTGGCATAAAAAATGGTTGCTTCAAGTGTTCCACGGAGGAATTTAAGCTTGGCCTACATCTTTTTTTTTTTTTTTCTTGGGTAATTAAGTATGTATATTAAAAGGAAAAACAGCGAGACCTCAAAAGAAGACTCAAACATAACCTACGGTCGTCCTTTCAAAGGGAAGCCACACAAGCAAAAACCAGGCTTACTCAAAAAACAAATCACCAGTCTCTTCTTGAATGTCTATCATGGTATCAACCATGATAGGTTCAAGAAGAGATACAAAATACACAAGTCAAAGTCTAAAATTACACGTCTAATAGTAAGCCTGAGATGGTAATCAAAATTAAACAAAAAAATATCCATACAATTCGGATGAGTAAGAAGCCATGATTTCCAATAGCGGAGGAAGCTATGAACTAAGCATTGAGAACGGGAACACCAACCAAAAGCCAAATGCCAAACTAGAGTGAAGAGCAAAAGGCTGATCACAAAGGTGAAACTAACCAGCTGCAAGAGAGAACTGGGGCAGTAGATCAGAGGGGAAAAAATCCTTTTGTTGCCTGTGACAAAAGAGCCCCAAAAGAACTTGCCACAAGGAAGATAGGGGAGATACAGCAGAAAGAGACCCGGGAGAAGGTTGCAACAGCCAATTGGAAAGTGGACTCTTCTATAGCAGAAAAACCAACTAAGCAGATATCTGGACTCTGAAACGATCAGCAGGACAAGAAAGTCAAGGTGGCTGAAACTGGATCTGACTTGGATTCTGACTGGAAGAGAGGCGCAGCAGAAACACTCAGCAGGCTGGAATTGCAGCATGAATGGAAAACTTGGAATGTATCGGCGTTTGGAGAAACTTATTGAAGTAATTTTATATGTTAAGTTTTAGACTTAGAGGCAACCTTTAAGTCTTGTCACAAGTTTTCACGTCAAAGTTGAAGTTTCTTATGCACAGATTACACTTCTCCTCAAACAATGGAATTTTGTAGTTTCATTCCATTGGATTGTCCTTGTTATTTCGCAGGTCAATTAATTAGCCAGGGGATCTTCATAGATTCAGGGCTAACCAGACTGATGAAATCATCAAATAAACTAGTATGAACTTGTTAGTTACAAGTTTAATTCTTGCATAACATGAAACTCGGAAACCCAAATATGCTTTAGAAATAGTTGCAGAGTCTCTTTTTGTCAATCTCTATTAATAGAATTTGTTACCATCAAAGGTGAGTGGGCATGATTACCCTAATTTCATATAGGAAATAATTGTTGTCTTTCATGCTCCTGATTAACAAAGTTTGATGAGAGATTTTTCCAACTATTTTGGAACCAAATGGTGCCAAAAGACTTGTTCCCACCTAAGGTTAAGTGTAATTCCAAGCTCACACTCTCAAACTTTCAAAAATCCAAAGTCCCACTCACAAGAAAAATTCTGCTAAAAAACTCAATTAAAATTAAGGGCAAAACAATTATTTAACAAAAAAATTAGTCTTTGTCTCAAGTCCGATGAACTACCATTTTTTATGATGTTGTTATTTAACATTATGTACAAATAAAAAAAAAATTGTCATTTAACAAAACTAATTATTCTGAGATGAAGATACTTCAACAAAGATAATTTTGTCTTTATTGGAGGAAATCAGTTTTTTTGGACGATTTCAAAACCCTAGAGAAGAAATTGCCACTTTTCAAATTTTGGGTAAGAAAAAATTGTTAGTTTTTAAACTGAGAGAGAAAATTTAATAAAACTTTAGTTTTAATTTTTTTTTGGTTAAATGCCCATTTCACTTTTAACTTTAATTGAGTTTTTTAATAAAATTTTGTTTATTGATGGGAATTTTGTTCGTAGTGTCCCGAGACTAACATATATGATTGATGATGCACAATGGAAGACAACGGGTGGAGGATGAACGAAATCAATAATGAACGAATTCTCTTTGTTCAATTTTGATGTTGTTTCTTGATGATGGATGAAATTGACAGTCTCTAGAGGGCGAGAGAGCACTAGAGAGGAAGAGAGTGACCACGACAGAAAAACTTATCAAAAAAATTTTAAAAAAAAAATTAAAACCTAATTGTCACTTTTCAAACTTTGGTAAAGAAATTGTGAGATTCTCAAATTAAGAGATAAAATGTGATAAAAATTTAGTTTCTAAAATTTTTTAATTAAATGATAATTTTACACTAATATTTGTAAGAGTTTAAGTTTTTGAAAGTTTAAAAGTATCAGTTTAAGATTACACTTAACCTTGGGTAGGAAGAACTCTTCTGGCCCATCGTAAAATATTAATTAATCTGATATGCATTAGCAAATAGAAAAGTATAAAGAAAACCCGACATGCCTAGTATAAAGTATCAATCAATCCTCTAAGCATTAGTGTCTAAAAAAATATTAATTAACTCCCTTATTCCTCTTACTATCAAATATTATTTACCCTTTTGACGGAAGTTTGGCAAGTAAATTTATATTTTACCCATAAATTTGCTTACCTAAAAAATTATATTTTGCCAATTTTATGTCATAATCACGATTGGGGGTGTGATTTTTCCAATGAGCAATGCTATGTGTATCCAATTTAGTACACAATTCATGTACATAATAATGTGTCATAATGCAATTAGGTAATTTTAAAACATGTGTCATCATATGATAAAAAAAATCTAATCACATGATGACACCTCATCTGTGTACATAAATTATGTATCAAAATTAGGTACACATAGTTTTATTGTTTTCCAATAGCTGAGAATACTAGGTATATCAATGCTAACAATGTGATTTGCTCATTTCTATGTTGAATCTCTCATTTTTTACGAAAAAACAAACCCTTGCCCTTTCTAAATCACTTTTAATATATATATATATATATATATATATATATATATATATATATATATATATATATATATATAACAATTTTTAATTAAAAAAGATGACATTTATTAACAAAAATTAACAAATGCATAATTGAAATCTATGTTTTTAAAACCAGACCGGTGATCGAATCAATTATCTTATTAATTTTTGGTTCAACCGGTTCAATCGATTCAATCAGAGAATAATAAAAAAATAAAAAAATCAAATTATTTTAAAATAATTAAAATTTAAAAAAATTCAAAAGTCAAACCCAATCGAAACCTGTTTTTGGCTGGATTTGATCGAGTCAATAATAAAACCAAATTTTTATATTAACCGAATCGAATTTAAAACAAGTTCTTGATTCAACTGGTTGAATTGGCTGGTTTAGTCCAGTTTTCAAATCATTGATTGAAATAGTAAAACATAAAATAGACAATCAACATTGAAACAAACAAAAAAAAAAAATCCTCAATAAAGACTTTATACTCTTTTTTTACACCCACTTTATTCGATAAAGACTTGACAAATAGTAATTTTTTGTTGGAAATTCTCTGTGTAATAGTTTACATTTTAAAGATGGGTCAGTATCGATCAAAAAGTGATATTATAAGTACAAACTTATTCATATAATATGATAATATTCGATTAAGTGATTTTGAAATATAAAAAAAAATAAACAATTACACCATTCAATCATATAAATAAGTTAATACAATTTGTATGTATACATAGTTTTATTTTTAATCAAAATCTTCTTTATACTTTGGGGTAAAATCATCCAACACTGTTCTAATGGTTATATTCATATAATTGAAACAAAGGACATCATGTATGTTCGTGCATCAAAGAGATGCACAACTATGCATGAATGGAAAATTATGATAATACTGACATGAGGAAGAGAGGAAAAAGGTGGATAATGTAATGAAGATGCATGATTGTGCACACAAATGAGACACGCCCGTACACTGGAGAAAATATGCATCTACGTTTGTGATTACAAGGTTGTGAACGTTCATGTAATGAATAAAGCATGTATGTATATGGTCGAGTATATGATCGTGCATAGGAAGAACTATTAATGCACCTGATCGATTCATTGATGATTGTACACATGACTATTCCAAGTATATTAAAAAGAGGATAAGGCACGCTAAGGTGCAGGATGTGCTTGATAGATACAAAACTAGAATAGGCATGAGAAATGAATAAATGCACCAAGTGAATGATGGAAAGAGTTAGATGATTAGAGATATGATTCTAGATCATTGAGTATCATTAGGGATTTAGACAATCTTGTGGAAAATGAGATGAGACGATATTTATGGAATATAAAATTCACAACGCAAGATATTAGGCTGATGTGAGAGAGTATCTATGACGTAGACATATACCCGTAGATAGGATGAGAGATAGTCCATCGATTGGTGTTCATAGATTGAATTGTCAATATTGCGAGTCTGTCAATAAGTGTAGGATTTACCAAGATGTAAATAGTCTATCGATTGAGATCTAGAGATTGATTTTCCAAGATCGTGAGTTTGTTGAATGGAAACTATAATAGGAGAACTAGAACAAATATGGTATTAGAAATTAGTCACATGATTGGAGTACCAATTTCCTCATTCGGTTGAGTTCCGATTAGCCTTAGAATTATATAGAAAAAGAAAATTGAGGATGCATAGAATACAAATAGGAAGGTGAATACAAGTTGGATAGATTATCTATACTTACTGCGTGTTTATCACTTTTTTTTTTTTTTAATTTCACAGATGAGAGACATAAATGTGATGACAAGAACATAGTCAATCAATGATAGGGCAACATACAATAAATGGATTCATCAATAAGATTAGATACTGTATTGTGATTTTTGTTGATAGATCATTTGTTAAATATTATTTGCGTGCACACATTTATTAGTTGTTAGGCTTGGGATTATTGATACTTGAGATTTATTAATGCATAAATAAGGTTATTCAATCAATCGTATGATTGATTATATATTTGTTGAATAGTCAAGGTTAAGTAAATAACATTCGACCTTGAGGAACAAAACCTTCGGAGTGTGGTGCTACAATAATTCCTACAATATTAGCTAAAATCATTTAGTCCCCCTAAATAAAGTTAAGTGATTAAGTACCCTGTCTTATTTCTAAAACAATACGAAACTCTTAATCATTCCTAGGCCTGGATATGATCCGAGTCAACTCGGTCTCGAAAGCTAATTCAATTCGATTTAGTTTAGCTCAAATTTATTTGATTCAAATTCAAATTGAATTCGAATTAAAAGATTTGCTTGTTTTTTAATTCAAATTTGTAGCTAGATTCGACTAGAATTTATTACTCGAATCTGCTCAAATTCAATAGTTTGAATTAGCAATTTGAATTCGTGGCTCAGTCCAGTTTGAATTCATGGCTCGAATCATAAATTTTAAATATTATTTGGATAAAATGACATCATTTTGTCAATAAATCACAAACTCAAACCATGCATTCGAACCGTCAATTCGAACTATTGATTATAGTCAAACCAAACTATGAATTCGAACAATTAATTCGATTATGAAATCGAGTCAAACTCGAATCAAACTGAGTTGAGAAGTTTTTCATCCAAACCAAACTCGAGTCGAACTCTAACCAAATCATTTTTAATTCGAGTAGAACTTGAGCAAAAGGATGTTTAGGCTCGGCCCGATCCGAATCCATCCCTAATTCCAACTAAAAATAATAAAACATGCGCTATCAAATAAAAGCTCATTGCTTTGCAGCCCCAAACTAATAAATATCTTCGAAAAGTCTATCTCTCTACCATAAATTTTTTGACATTCCTTTATTATGGATATTTCAATCAATTATGTACACATTTGAATTTATTTAAAGTTATCATCAGACATTTAAAAAAATAAATAAAGATTCTTAGCAATTAATTGACATGATTTCATCAATAAACATGATAAAAGGGTCTGCATATTAATACAAATGAAACTTGTGTCATTTTTTTTTCATTTAATTATTTATACAAATGTTGTCCAATAAATAATTACTTAAAAAAAAATATTGAGAGTGTTTTTTTTTTTTTTCAAAGACAAATTCATAATGTAATAATGGATGGTGAAATAATAAGGCAAGAGTGCAACAACAATAACAATAAAATGAAAAGAATGTGACAATTTATGTAGTAATGGACACCCACCTACTTCCAATTCTCATCAATTCATCTTTCTTTTCTTGTCTGAATTATTTCTTCAATCATGCAATAGTCTGGGCCACAATCTTTTCTTGATTCATTGTTTTGATCTAATCAAAATTGAAAGTTGATATTTTATATTGGTTATTCATGCATATTACTTAATCCCCAACACTTCCTCCATCTTTTAGATCGATGACACTTTTTGATAAAGTGTTATTCAAATCAATAACACTTTGCCATTTCGAAGCATCATCAATCTAGAGACAATATTTTATCTAGACGATGAAACGTCGTCCTTTGATATCAGGACTATGAAGAACGTTTTGTCATGTCTTTCTAAAGTTTTGGCCATCAATGACTCATCGAATTTGTTGACTGAAAAATTTTTCAAATTTTAAAAAAAAAATAACAAGTTTTTAAAACTAAATCCCAAAGAAAAATTATTAGTTTTTCAAATTATAAAGATAAAATAATATAATTTTTAAAGGTTTTATAATTTAATAATAAAATAACGATTTTATTTTTATCTTTAATAAAAAATTTTAATAAAAGTTAATCTAGGTATTTAAATTTTTGAATTACCATTAATACCCTTCTATGTTGCGCTACATGTTGGGTGGGGAATAGTCCATCCCCCTAATGAAAACGACAATCTCAGAATCTCCATAATAAAAGTGCACATGGACGTCGCTAACGCCCAATAACTACTTTCCACTTCACATGACTATTTTCCACCCAACATGGATAAAACGACGACGCTCCAAATTTTAATCTCAAAAATTCGTTTATTCATCCAATATAAACTATATGTTTTTATTATAAATTATTTTATCTTTTTTAATCTAAAAAATTAATAGAGGTATCAATTAACAATTTATCTTTATTTTTAATTAAAATAAAAATTTCTGACACCCATAAGGTAGGCAAATTTCTTGATCGATAAAAAGAAAGTCCGTACAAGTTTCCAGCAGCTTGGGACATGCAACGTGGCCAAAGCTGGCGGCCTCGGTAGTATCCTGCCGTCGCCTAATTGCTCCTGTCCCCACACTGCTTAGTGCGCTATTATCATCAATTAGATTGACAATCAACGGTAGATAATTTTTTTGTGAAATCTAGTGCATTTTTTATTACCTAATTTTTGCGATTTAAAGATTAGAATTTGATTTTGACGCCAATAATTATATAAATATTCTCTATTCTCTTCACCGCCTTATTTCGTTTTCTTCAATTTGCCTCTGCTCTCACCCACCACCCAAACCTACAAGTCAAACCCCCGCCGGAAAAATGACCACCTACGGCACCATTCCCACCTCCTCCTCCGCCAGCCCCTCCTCCAACCTCGACTACATCTCCCGCGCCAAAGAACGAATCAAAGCCGGCCTAGGCTCCCGCCATCCTTGGAGAGTCATGTTCGATTTCCACTCCCTCAAGTTACCGTCCAACTTCCAAGAAGCTTTCGTCAGAATCAAAACTAATGTTTCGTTTTTTCGCATGAACTACGCCATCATCGTGCTGTTGATATTGTTTCTCAGTCTCTTGTGGCACCCTATCTCGTTGATTGTGTTCATAATCATGATGGCTGCGTGGTTGTTTCTTTACTTCCTGCGCGATGAGCCTTTGGTGGTTTTCGGCCGCATGATCGACGATCGTGTTGTCCTCATCGTCTTGTCGGTGCTGACTCTTGTCTTCTTGTTCTTGACGGACGCCACGGTCAATATCTTAGTGTCGCTGCTTATAGGGGTGGTAGTTGTGGCGGTGCACGCGGCGTTCAGGAGGACGGATGATTTATCGTTGGATGAAGAAGCTGCAGGGTTGATGACGGCGACTTCAGCTGGATCTTCGTCTTCTTAACGTTTGCTATTTGTTAAAGTTTATGATTTTGAATTTGGTTTGACGGGTAGGTGGAAGAAGAGGTGTTAATTAAGTTTGAGCTTTCTGGATTTATTTGAATAACATCTGGAGCGGATCCAATCTAAGTATTATTATTATTATTATTTTTTAAACATTATTATGATTTTTTATTTTTATTTGTTATAATCCCAATGCACTGAAATGTAAACTACCAACAAAATCAATTTTATCTGTTTTTACTTACTTCAATTTGCTGAAACTTATGTGATAGCAGAGGAGATGGAAGGTATAATTGAGTTTGGTGTAGTTTAAAATTTTTTTAAATTAAATTAAAAATTAATTTAAATAATTTTTAAATTAAATTAAACTGAAAAAATATAGTTTAATCTAGTTTAGATTATAATTTGAATTAATTAAAATAATGTATTTTTAAATATATATTATTTAATAAAATTAATAAAAAAATAAGTTATACACTTAATTATTTATTAAAAGATTTTTATAGATATAATTTTATATATATTTTAAAAAATATGGTTTATGACTTGGTTCAGTTTAAAGATTGTTCAAACTGTAATATAAATTTTAAAAAACAGTTTAAAAATTATTTAATTAAAACTAAACTATTTTATAATTTAAACTGAACTATAATGCTTAAGATATTTGATTAAATTTTATAATTTGAATCAAATTATGCGGATTCTTAAAATATCTTATTTACTGGGATTTTTATTTACTAAAAAAAAAGTGAATTCAATTTTAGTTATAAAAAAAAAAAGTAAATAACAGTAAATTCTCATTTGATGCCTAAACCATATTTGAAGATAAAATTTATAGAAGGAAAAGATGAAAGGACCTTCGATTGGCAATGGAGAGAGAAAAGATGAAAGAACCTTCGATTGACAATGAAGAGAAGTACTATCATTATGACAACAGACCAAAAGGTGTCGTAACCTTAAGGCACAAGAAAGGGAAAATGACTATTAGACTATTTCTCATCCGTTTTCCTTGCAATTGCCCTCGTTATGCCCCAAAATATTGCAAGTGCTACACCTAAGTGTAAATTTTTTTTCTTCCTTAGTTGTTGGGTTAGATCTCTTTTTCTTGTATTTGGCGGTTTGCCTATTTTGGCATACCTAAATGGTGGCCATATGCACAGAGGTTTGCATATTAAGTGATCTCCACAACTTTTCATCCATAACTTTTTCAAAGCTTGAAACATTCATGTGTAGAAAAATAATATATTGCATGCACACATGGAGTGTCAAATATCTACCACATGTGACAGTCACACTATTGTCTTCTCCCAACCAATGTACACGTCATTGTTAGAATTCTATTTCTATCAAGGACCTCGAAACTCTTCAAATCCAACGAAAATCATTAAAATATTTCTAGTTAATTCAATCAATTTGTTAATCCTTCTATATACTACCAGTGGAATTGTAGTTGTCCATAAAACACCAACTTTTCATTACCTTTCTCCTATATAACTCCAAAGAATTTAAGTTAGAGTGTATAAAATGAATGAAAAGTTGAAGAAATCTAGCATAAAAGGATTCGAAAGGATCCCTTTACGTCACATGGGATATGTCTCTATTAGGAAATGTGTTGTTAGACATAAGAAGTCAGAGATAAAGATGATTTGATTTCTACTAAAATTTGCTATTAGAATAATCATGTACGTCATGTTGTGTACTTAAATTGATATCTCAAATACTTCAGATACTCTTAAGAGATATTAATTATGTTCAAATAAGTGTTGTTGTACAACAAACAAAAAATTATCCTTAAACCGTTGGAAAGGAATGTAGATAATTTCTTTGTTTATGAAAAATGAAATTATTGCTTGAGGAATAGTGATAGTAATAAGTTAGGTCATAAACAAGAATATAAATAAAATAGACAGGTCACATGTGTCAGTTATATAAATTCTATTATGAAAGTTGTGTTAGGCATTTGAAATGCATGATGAATGTGAAAGTTCAAATGATGAATTGATCTTGACTTTAGGCATATTTGATTTGGTATAGTAATGTTAAACCATTGCCTTATGGAATCTTGGTCTCATCAATGGATCTAATTGCATACTTAGAGGATTTTACCTTAGCAAAAATAATTAAAAAAAAAGGTTTGCTAACCTTGGAAAATTAATGAACTAATGATATCAACAAAATAAACACTCCATTGCAACAAAAGCATGATCAACACGTACGATCATCCAATGTTGTTTACGTGAATGATTGACTATAGTGCAAATAAGAGATTATGGAGGTTGGTGCCCTAGAATCAATCCTCTTAACAATACAAATTCATTAATAAAAGTCAAATATGTAATTTCTTGTGGTTTTCTTTGTTCGTAAGAGTATATATTTATAACAAGACCTTAGAATGGTTGAACCATGATGAGAATTCAGTGTATGTCAATTGATCGTGAAGACCCTATATTTACATTAGGTGATCATTCTTAAAACGTTCATATTTTTTATATTACCTTCACTAAAGACACATGAAATATAGTTAAAACTATTATAGTGTCGAATAACCTTATTGAATGATGGTGACAGATTTCACATGTCAAAGTTGTTTGTTAATAGCTTGGTGCAATACATGGGTGCATGTTATAGATGTGTTAACCATACAGATCCTCTAAAAGGGTTTCATATAAATGGTTATTTTAGTACATATGAAACAAATTCTCTTAATAAATGGTGGTACATGTGATCCCTAAATTTGAGGTTATCAGATCATCTTACGCAATGATTGGTATGGTTTAACACCAATCCAACGTAGTCTTTATAGAAGGTTGTCAAAAATGTGATGATTTGTCATATCAAAAGATGTATGAAACTATGATGGATCAAAAGAGGATTCATCATTATTGAACAAAGGAATGAATATTTTATATAAGCCTATTGATGGATGACAATAACTACTTAAATTTGTGGTCAGAGTGAGATTAGGTTGGTGCTTCATTCAATATCATTTGATCGTTGATATACACTAATCTATGTATACGGAGGGTTCATTCAAAGAGATACTAAATCTATACCTTAACCTTGAAAAAATATCGTGTAACGAAATGATCGAATTATATGAGTAGTTGTATCGTTGACAAGTTAAGAGTTAATCGTTGACATTTCGTTAGTTAAGTGCGCATAATGTTTTGCTGAGGTTACTCTTAGTTTGTATTCGAATGACTATTAGATCAAGAGCTCGATACAAATTCACCTACTACTACCCTAAAGAAGAGCTTATAAGTCGCAAACAATAAGAGTTTATCAAGCTCTAGAGACATAAAATTGTTTGAGATAAATTTAGTTTAACGGGAGTGCCCTTATGTCACACATTTATTGATTCTAAAACCCCTTGTCATTAACAGAGGGAACTAGCGGTTCGACCTACGATAAACTGCAAGTCACACTTAGAACCTCTAAATCGGCAACGTCAACACGACCGGTGGACTCAATAGAATCAATCCATTGATTGAAATGGCTCATCCGCCATACGATCCTTACTACATGCCTTCTCTTCATCATCACCATCATTCTCCGGCCACGCCGCCTCATAATCATCCTTATCATCACCTCCACCAACACCAAGATATCGGCATAAACACCCTCTTCGTCTCCGGCCTACCAGACGACGTCAAACCGCGCGAGATTCACAACCTTTTTCGCCGGAAACCTGGCTTCGACTCTTGCCAGCTAAAGTACACGGGGCGGGGCAACCAGGTAGCTTTATTCCTCTTTTCTACATCGTTTCCTCCAAAAAAATAATAATAATTTCCTGATTGTTTTGTGTGAAAATTTGAAACTTTCGTTAAGAAGACTGCAATTTGATTGAAATCTGGGTAGCTCCCTTTTTTTGTTTAATTTTCTTCTCTTTGTCCTAAGATTATTTTGGAGTTTTTATTATGTCGCGGGAAAACTGAACTATTTACTAAGAAGGAGGTAGCTCCATTTTCTTCAGTTTTGCTTGGGGGGGTTGGTTGGTGGTGGGCTGGGGGGCGTGGGTGGGTTTGTTTGTGGTGGTGGTGTGGGGTGTGGGTGGGTTTGGGCGCGTTTAACTTTCTGTTGTTTCCCGGGAGAACTGAACAATTTTCATGTGGGTTTTTTAAATAGAATTTAAATGGGTAGAAACAATGTAAAGTGATAACCCTTTACTCAAATGTAAAAGCTGAAGTAAAGAATGCCTTCAGCTGAAACATGTTGGTCATTTATTGGTTTGCAATCTTTTTTATTGTTCGTAGATAAGTAGAGTGGGGTTTGTAACACATCAGAGGCTTTAATTTCTTGTTTGCAGGTTGTTGCATTTGCCACATTCTTCAATCATCAATCTGCCATTGCAGCTATGCACGAGTTGAATGTGAGAGTTCAATGTTCAGTAATGTATTTGTTTGATTTAGAAGTCTTGGTGCCATCAAATTGGATATGATGATCTTATGGTGATTTTTCTTATTAAAGATCTTTTTGGATGATGAAATATTGTTAGCTAGAAATAGATATTTAGTTTGTCCACCTATTTTATTATGGTGAGATTTTTTTTTCTTTTTTAAATCTTCATAAAGTATTGACAAGAAAAGAATAAAAAATATTCCGAGAGTTTGTGTAATTGTGAACGTTAAAAGATGAGCAATTTGGTGAATTTTCTGATAAACATATTTTTGTTAAGTCAAAAAAACTCAAATAGGAATGGGGTTTTGGTTCTGATTATTTTTCTTGTCAATTTACCTCCTTGGGTGATACTCTAAAGTTTGAAACTGAAAGAAGTGCTGCCTTTCTATTGACATGATGTGAAGGTTTTGGAAATTGATTTTGCTCTTGACTTTGTTTCCTTCATTATTATCTTTAGGGTGTTAAATTTGATCCACAAAATGGATCAGTCCTGCATATTGAATTGGCTAGATCAAACTCAAGGAAGAAACGCAAACCAGGTACACAAGTTTTGAAGTTTCTCCAAATAAGTGCAAATCAGTGCAAGAAACTCCAGTTTAATTGTCTGAATTAACCCCAAAATGCTCTTTAAGATGGTTGGCTGATTTCTTATTTCACAGGGGGTGGTGCTTATGTTGTTATTGATAAAAGAACTAGAGTAGCTGCTAATGCCCAAGAAACATTAAGTGCTGATGGTAATGCACATATTCTCAGGTTAAATTGAAAAAATAGGCATTATCCTTATTATATTTGCTCATATTGGTACATTTCTCATGCTCAGGCGATAGTGACACAGATGAAGCATCTCCAAGAGACAACACTAGTTCCGGCAACAGGGATAATTCGGGAAATGAAACCAGGTTTGAAGAGAAAGCATGGTTATAAATTTGAGTAGAAGTTTTTGAAGTTTGCAATGTTTAGTTGATAGGTTACTGAGTGGCTTATTAGGTTATAGTGACTCGTTTTGTGCATCACTAAGTTTGTATTTGTGTCTGGTAATATGCAGTGAGACAACAGCTGTTCCTGACAAAGCAACATCTATAAATGTAAGTGAATCACTCAACAGCCTGAGGAAAAATGTTATAAGAATGAGGCAAAAAATCTGTACTTTGTTGCTTTGAATGTTAATATAGGATAGGCCCTTACTTCTATTTTATTCAACTTTGCTGAAAGATTTCTTGGTATAACTGATAGTTCTCTGGTCAGTATGATGGCAGTATTATCTCATAAACCTATTGAGAGAGTAAAAATACTGAATCAGAATTCTTTATATTATTTATGATGCAAATAGTGATTCACATATAAAGATTACCATATTATCAATGTGGTGAGTTCTTTTAAACCATCTCAGAATAGAGTTGTTTCTGACTCTTATCTTTTCTAATGGTTGTGGGAGCAGTCTGAAAAGACTGTTGAAGGCGTTGTTCAAACATGCTCAACTTTATTTATCGCAAATTTAGGTCCAAATTGCACCGAAGATGAGCTCAAGCAAGCTTTGTCTTTGTAAGTTGTTGATTGCAACCTTATGTATCCGTTTGTTGAAATTTATTGCTTGATGAGATGAGTGTTTGATTTTCTGCTTCTTTCTTTGATGATATCTATGTTCTTGTCTTTGTCAATCATCCAGTGAATTGTTTGGCTGGAAACTAAATGGCTTTATCTGTTTTTTGTTGGTTCCAGATATCCAGGGTTCAGTTTGCTTAAAATGCGTGCCAAAGGTGGAATGCCAGTTGCATTTGCTGATTTTGAGGTATTGCTTACATGTTTGAGATGTTATAGGCAACTGTTTTGCTATGATTATGGATGCTCAATAAGGGGGACCACATATTAGTAATGGTTCCATGATGGCCAAACCCAAGAAATTTGAGTAGCTGTTAGTGAACTGAGCTGCTAATGAATAGATGGTGTAATTTGAATTTATGATCTCTCTTGACGGTCATTTGTTCCCTTCATTTCCCAGGAAATTGAACAAGCTAGTAAAGCCATGGAGGAGCTTCAAGGCACCATGTTACCATCATCTGATCGAGGCGGCATGCACATAGAGTACCTATTCTCTACTCCATTCGTTAAAAAGTTTCTCTTCACATAGACTTCATTGTGTTTTCTTATCATTGCAGCTAGATTTAGACTGATTTTTATTATGTATTTATACTGTTATCTCTAGATATGCAAGGTCCAAAATGCGGAGATTCTAGGGGGAAAGGGAGCAGAGGCAAAAAAACTATCTGTCCCCATGGAGTTCTTTTTCAGCTGGGTTGCTGTTGGAAATTTTTGGTCCACATGATCTCCTGTGATTATATCTCCATCACATTTGAAGAACAAGATCAAAATCTTTAATTTTAGCAAAGTTGCAAAGAATCTCTTAGTAACTCAATTTGTTTTAAGCGGTGTCATTGATATGCTCTAGCAATTTAAATGGGCCATCAGCTCTTAACGCCAATTTCTCGAATCAGTCCACTGAAAAAACACTTTTTCTAAACGCATGGCTTGAAAACAAACCTTTTACAATGTTTATTGGCCTATTTTTTTGTAGCGCTCATTCTACTTGTAGATGCATTTGTGGAGCTGAGTATGTAGCTTCTTAATCAGACTCAGCTTGCTCGTCGAAGCCAAAACTGCAGTCTGTCATATAAAATTGTCCAGATGATTAGGAGCAACACATTCAATTGCAGCTTGTTCTTTAACGGAGAAGCAATGGAACGGACAACAAATTGACCGGAATAAACCTCTGGATTCTTTCAAGAGGTTTATCTAATAAACCTCTGGATTCTTTCAAGAGGTTTATCTAATCTTCAAGAACAACATCCTCCATCTGAGCAAAAGTTTCATCAAACATCTTAGCACGAAGGGGCTCTTCATGTCCATCACCTGAATCAAAGCATTCTCAGTTTCAGATATGAACTCAATTTTGGAATATCAGCAGGTTTGATTTCATTTGAGTTCTCGATCGAAAACTCATTTGATGTATCATAAGTTTGATCATCGTTGTCATCCTTTGCATCCATGACTGAAACATTATCTATATTAACAAAAATTTCAGTGCCCACATTGTAATTTTCCCCTCCATGCTTATTACTATTCTCCACATAAAGACTCAAATTGGTCTCCATAAATGATCTCGTATTCTTCGGAATTTGACTGCTCTTGTTCTGCATTCACATCATCATATATCAACTCCTTGGGACTCTTGCTGCCATATATGTTGGTTTGGAAGAAGTTGAATCCGCGCGAGCACCCGAATACTTACTTTCCCAATAATGACTCGAGAATTGTGAGCCATTGTTGTTTTTCCTTTTAAGTTGGCTTTCCACCTTCATGGCAAGTTGACACATTTTCAAAGGTCCAATATTATTGTAACTGGACAATGTCTGAAATTTCAGGACGAAAACCACCAAAAAATAAAGCAATTTTTTGTTCATCTTTCTCAGCCACATCACATCTCATTTGGAACTCATCAAATTCATTGGTGAACTCCTCAACTTACATTTTGCCTTGTTTGACAATGTGATAGTCAATAAAAGGTTCTTGCCAGTATTGTTTAGGAAGAAACTTTCGATGCAACAGTTTCTTTATGTTCTTCGAAGTAGCAATTTTCTGTTTTCCTTCCCTGGACCGTTGTTCCTTTACATGCTTCTACCAAACTGAAGCATGTTTCTTCAATTTAATGGCGGCCAATTTAACCTTTTTGTTTTCTGAAAGCTACTTTATATCAAAGATATGCTCCACACTATTTAACCAGCCATTAAACTCGATGTGTCTTACTATCAAACTTCCAAGTTTTAGTCTTCATGTCTATATCTCGAGAGTATTGTTGGTTCCTCGGCCTAACCCCCCAACTTGGCAACTATTGCGCAAAAGGATTAGTGCCTTCTCCCTTCTCTTCACCGGTTTCACTATATGAGATTTCTCTTTTGTTTCCTTAGAAATCAATAATTGTGCAAGCCACTGCGGAAGATCTTGAACTCGCCCCCTCATATTGTCAAACTCTATATTTCGCTGGTCATGTTGGAGAATAGCAAGGTCTCCCTCAGGTAAGCCTTCATGTCCTCTGTCACCACACCTCTCTTACCTGGACCACAATTCAATTGCTCAACCATTAATAACAAAGCTCTACTTTGCTACTAAATGATGTCGATACAAAACCAAAGATTAACAAAACTTGTAGAACATTAGAAGATAAATGCTTTAGGTTCGAGCCCTCGTAAAACTAGTGAAAAATTTACTTACTAAACAAAAAAAAAAAATATCGATACACTTACAATAGATGACTAAGCAATCCAATCCGAATATGCACATGATAAACCACCGTCGAATTGTATTAAGATTTGGATATTGGATAGGGAGAAGTACTCTTCAAGCTTTCATTATAAATAAATAATTAATAAGATGAATAACAACAAATAAGTGTCACAAATAATATTCATTTTGACTTTAAATAGTATTTTCTCATCCCTAAATTAAATAAAAGTTCAAACGAAATAAATTTTGAATAACATTTCGAATAAACGAAAAATACTTTGGAACGATTATTCCATCAAATGAATGCCCATTCTAGAAGTTGTGATAATTCCAAGAGGGTGTGGGGGTTATTCTACTGAACTTCTGTCATGGCCATTCACATTAGAACATGGTTGTTCTGCTGCGTCTTCACGATCTTGCGTTGGATATGGGATTCGTCACTCTCATGATTATATATCCTTCAAATTTGTAGAATAAGATGAAATCTTCAGATGTCACAAGTTGTAAAGAGAGATATTCTTAAACTAGAAGCTTCTTTCTCATCTTTGTTAGGCTTGGATGTATTCTGTATCTCATGTATCACAACTTGCGGGTCATGAAAACAACATTTTTTGGAGCTTTTGCTATTTGTTTGATTGAGAAAAAGCGCTAGTGTATATGTGCTGTAATGTCACTTAGATGAACGACACAAGTGAAATGAGAGCAAGGGTATTGACATATAATATTAATCACTTCTCTCTGGTCTATTACCCCAATTTGAACAGAAAAAGTCTGAAAAGACAGGCAAATCATTTCTCATTTCATATTTTTTTGTGCAATTTTATCTCCTTAGGTTGCTTGTGATGTGTGAGAGAGAAATGACTTGATGCCAAATTGCTAAGAAATGACAAGGTTAATTTAGGAACACCTGTGTTTTCTGACTGTCTGTGCCATCAATGGAAGAGTCACAGTCCCTGGTTAAGTCTGTCTTGATATGCCCATAACAATTTGAAATTCAAAAAAATTACAGCCAGGATAAGACCCCTGCCCCCTCATTAATTAGTTGCAGAGTTCATCTCTTACTTTTGTATGCTTCTCCAGGAAAGACAATTCTCACATTATCTTTTTCTGCTTCTTGCCACCTCTCTAAAAACATTCAAAATAACTGTCTTCCTGCACCAATCTACGCACCCATGAAGTGTATCTTATGGTCCCCCACTAATCAAAACATAAGACATCATCGTAAACCTCCAAAAGATAGTTTGAATGTCAAAAAAGAGATTCCAAACATAAGAGATCAATAATTCAAATACCCTTTGATGATATTTTAATTTTAAAATTAAATTTTTGAATTATTTAGTACCATATATAGTTCAGTAATGAGATACCAAGTTCACATCCAAGTGATCTAACTTTGTAAACTCTCAATATAAAGAGCTACCTTGGGTAGTTTTTGATAAGAGAACACTGCAAGGGCGAAATTCTGACAAGGCCTTTCATTGATTTAGACAAAAAAGCAGAGTTAGAACACCATACAATGAGTTTCCTCCATTACAAAAGAATTACAAAACCTCGCTATTCCTACTTCCCTGCAACTACTACTATACACAAGTAAAATCTTAAGTGGGCATTGGACAAAAATAAAGAAATACAAAATGGGCCAAATACATATCAAGTAAGATGCATGTTGAGGAGGGGACTAAAGCTCTTCATAAATCACCTCCATATGAAGTCCTTCTGGCCTTTTCTCTTTCCCAGAAAGACGGCTTCAGTGAATCAAGCGAGAGCTTCCCATTAAAGCTTTCAAGAGCCTCATTTAACAAGGGACCACTGTAAGGTAGTTGTTGCTGCTGCCGGTCTGTCCATATTCGACCACTACAGCTGCCAACATCAAATCCAGTTGTTGACATATAATTTGCATCCATGACCATGTTTCCTTCTAGCATGCGAAGCACCTTTTACCAAATGAATATGAAGCAGTAAGGAAACAACTAAATTTTGTTGCAAAAGTAATAAGATGTGATATGTAAAACAAATTGGCTGTCTTCAATTACTCTTATTACCTGAGACATGCGGGGCCTGGAATGTGGATCCCGTCTTATGCATAAAGATGCTGCGTGAAGCATGCAATAAACTTCTTGTTCCGAATAGCAATTCCCTAGCCGTGGATCAACCAGTTCATCTATAGCATATTCTTCCAACAGTGGGCGTGCCTGTTCCAATCAAAATTCATTCGCAATGAATCAAGGGCAACAAAACCAAAAAATTTCTAGATTAAGGTATATTAAACAAATTCGTGTATATCACAGATTACTTTAAATTAGCCTATTAGAATGAGCTAAAGCTAATAATCAATAAACAGATGAGAATAAAAAAATATTTCAAAGCATACCCATTCAGTGAGACATTGCTGGCCCTTTGGCCGGTTAAGGTCCACTGCTTTTCGTCCAGTAACAAGCTCAACTAACACCACCCCAAAGGAATAGACATCAGCTTTTTCTGTGATTTGGCCACTCTGAGCATATTCTGGTGCCAAATACCTACAGCACAGAAGAACCTTAATGAATTATGTAATTGCATGGAGAAAGTAGAAGTTAAAAGCAAAAGTTGATGTTCAATTTACCCAAATGTTCCGATTACTCTTGTCTCCACACCTGTGTCACCATCAGGCTGCCACCTTGCCAGGCCAAAATCCCCGACCTAGCAACAAATGCAAGTGCTAAATTAAGCCCACAACATCTAAATTCGGTCAACTGAAGTACATCATATTGTTACTAGCATAACAAGGCAAACCCTAAATGATCTAATTTATTTAAGTGGATGAAAATGATAAATCAAGTTAATGGTGGTTTTGAACTTTTACAAAAATAGAGAATGAGATTGAGAGAGCCATACAAGTGGTTCAAAATCATGGGTGAGGAGGATGTTGTTTGGTCGCATGTCACGATGCACAATGCAACCTACTCTGCATTCTTCATGAAGATATCGCAGACCTCGAGCAGCTCCCACAGCAATCTTTTGCCTTGCCGGCCATTCTAAAGGGTCTTGATGACGTCCTGAAACAATAACCAAATTGTTGGTATATTCAGAACAGTGGATGCCAGCCAGAAATAAAATGATAATGATGATGATAGTGAACCATTGTCTAGGATATATTCATATAATAAATCACCAGAACTGATTTGGCAATGCTAATAGCAATTGCCAATATTTAGCACCAATGAAAAAAAGGATAAAACCAATAATGGGAATGCAAAGACCTCTTGCATATATATTCATAAAGGCTGTTAACATGCTGGGGCCATTCATGAACATATTTGATGCATGTGTCATATAAGCAATAAAATTATCCATGGAGGTTGTGAAATTACCATATAGATGAGAATCCAGCGACCCATTGCAAATATATTCATAGACCAACAATCTTCTTCTATCCTCAATACAATACCCAATTAGCATAACAACATTTCTGTGCTGAGCACAACTCAGAACTTCCACTTCTGAGCAAAATTCAAGATCTCCCTGCGAACTAGCCAACTTGTGTTGCTTGACAGCAACTGCCTGACCATCTTGCAATACCCCCCTGTGAACAGATCCAAATCCACCTTCAGCCAAGAAATTAGCTTGAGAAAATCCACCAGTTGCAAGCTCCAACTCTGCATAGCTAAACCACCTGGGGGGTTTGCCAAAAACTGGTGCCTTATGTTGACATACTGAACACAGCGGAGGGGGGCCAAGAGGTGCACTTCTGGATAGTGAAATTGCTTCTCTAACATTTCCACTGAATTCATGATCGTTCCTATAGTTTGACATTCCAACTCCAGCTTCTCTACCAAGTCTTGAGAACTTCTCTAGTAAAGCTTTTGTTGTTGATGTTTTAGCCTTACTATTTGTTCTTCTTGAACATTCATCTTCAATGTGTTGTTGTGTGGACTGGTTATGAGATCTAAGAAATTCGGTCATCCATGGTTGGAATCTCATACTTGCAGAAGACACAGATAAATTTTCACTGTCTGTGTCTGAATTAGAGTCTTCAATATCTCGATTTTCCCTAATTACTAATGATTCCTCTTTCTTCAAGTCTCCATTGCTTTCTGAGTTGAAAAATGGAGAAGTTCCTGGATCTGAGCTTGAGACTGATGAAGTTCCTGCTTCGGTAGCAGTAAATGGTGTCCCCAGTTCTGGACTACTAGTGGGTGTCACAACTGGCCCTCTAATGGAATCTGAACCATTCTTGTTTTTCTTATGCTTTTCAGATGATTCATCCGGGTCTGAAGACGGACAGGCAACTTCAGTTTCTCTTCTGGATGATCCAACCAAATTCAGACGAAGAACTTTTGGCTGGGAACGCTTCATAACCACAATGTTGCACTGCAACTCCTCCATGCAGCGCTTTTCCTCATTTTTAAGTTGTCTGAAGTAAAAGCCAAGGACACACCAAAGATCAATAAATAAATGTGTGAACATCAAACTCGAGTAACAAGAACTTGCATTCATGATACCTGAATTTCAGGCCATGTTTAGAATGATTAAAAACAAAGAAAGAAAATTAGCATATTTACTTGTCTAACACAACCCAATTGGCTTCTGCTCTCTTGGCCTCTGCAGCCACTGCCCCACAAGGTGATCCGGAAACAATTTTGATCTTGCAATTAATCTGCAAGACAAAACCAGCACAGGAGCACAAAGATCATCACTCAGTTCTCATGTATAACATTACACACTACTAATCTGACACCTAGGCTTGTACCTTGTTTGGATCATAAACATCATGGAGTTGAAGGATCATCTGGGAGCAGGTATCTGTAAGTTCAGACTTCTGCTCTGTACTTGTGCCAACATGAGACTTCTTGTGACCACTGGCACAGTCTCCAGAAAACCTTGGGAAAACCCAAAATCTTCTGCCTGAAGAATAAAAGCAAATTTACCAAGAAGTTAGCAAACTTATGCGAGAGAGAGAGAGAGATAGAGGGAGTCACAGAATTTGTCAGAAATTTTATCAAATATAAATTAAAATTGCATTCTGAGTAAGGGCATTTCAAATGAAATTAGGACTTTAACAGATGACAATGGTAACATAACTGCAGATTCATTGTCAAAATTTACTTGATCAAAATATCAATATAGACATCAATAATTTTTCCGACTCAAAATTTGAGAAGCAAATTAACATAAACTAGTAAGAGACAACAAAAGGAGTACCAGAACAATGTGCAGGAACAACCACAATCAGCGTAATGCAATCACCAGGTTGAACAACATGGGTCAAAGCCCAGACAAGAGCAGTCTTAGGAATTTCCTTGGATGCTTTAACAGCAACAACCACCTTCTCAGCCACATCGGAACCACCTTTCTCCTGCTTCCCTCTCTTCATTTCTCGATTCATTACCACAAGCAATTACCGTGAAACTTCTTGTTGGCTTAACAGATTCAATTTCAAACAACCATCATTTCAATATCATTGAAGTGGCTAAACAACAAGCCCAGAACACAAACAACTATTTCCTGCATTATTGGTGCACCCCCACCAAACCAAGATGGATCACACAGCTTGTACCACAGACACGCTCGATTCCAGTAATTGTAGAGACAAAATTTTCAGAATGACAAGACCTTTTTCACAGCTCATTCACAAGAAACCTTCAAGAACCACACCAATGTCAGAAACCAATATCACTATCACAGCTTTCTTCATTTAAAAACACAGAACTTCTATGTATGTTCCTCAAATGGATAATACAATCTTGAAGATCTAGATATCTTTCGACCCAGAAAGTAAGAAACAATGTCTTTTATGCTTAATTTTGATGAATATACTAACAAATTCGTAAATTGACACACAAAGCCAAAAGGGAGCTCAATTCTTTCTCTCACAGTATCATATTTTTCCTTTTTACTTTTGAATCAATGAAGTCAACTTGGTGAAAAAAATAGCCCCAATAAAAATGAAAATAAGATCCAAAGCAACAATGATGGCTAAACAGTACTAAGGCTTCAACAGAATAACAAATAAACCTCCAGTAGATTCTCGTCTCAGTGTCCAGGCAGAGATCGATCCATCAAATCAATGAATGACAAGAGAGACGGTGTGTAATTTTCTATATATCTTGTTGTCTCTTTTTTTAACCTCAAAAAACTCCCTTTTTAAGCTTCAAAAATCAAGCCTTTCATTAGAAGCCAGAAATACATTTATCCCTGCAACACAATAGAAACCTAAAGAAGGTGATGACTTGAAGAATAAACTTACAAACAAACGAACAAAACTCTGTTTGGTCACCTAGAAACCACAAGAAAATACTATTATTTTTCCCTTAACCGAAAAAGAAAATGATATAAAAATCCATTCAACTGAGCTTGACATAATCATAAACATTCTTTATAATATAAGATCCAAAACAAGAAAAATCACCTTACAATAAATTTTTCTAAACAACCAAACAAAACCAAAGAAAACAAATATATAAATATATATATACCAGTTAATATCTTGAACGAGTTGAAGGGCAAGTTGAAAGCACAAGAATGAAACAAAAATAAAGCAGAAACCCAAGGAGAGTAAGAAAACAGAGTGTTTCTTAATCTGAAACACAGTTTTAGAAAAACAACAAAAACAGTTTTGGGATTTCCATTCAAAGTAAATCCAGCAACGGGCTCAGTTTGTTTTCTTTTTGTTTGACATCAAAATCAAGCCACCGCGACATCATGCGGCCGAAATATATACATACATACATACATACATACACACATGCATCAGCGGAAACTAATTTATTATTAAAAATAAATAAAGAAAACGAAAATGGGGTAGTGGATGTGCCTGCAAGCGCGGAACTGAAAGCTTTCGAGGGTGATTACAGTGAGGAGAGTTAAGCTGTTAGAAAGTTGATATTTACTACGTTGTAATTTGTGAACTTCTGTCTTTCAGGAGATGGGGACAGAAAGTAAAGAAGAAACAAATTTATAATTATTTTTTTTTAATTTTTTTTATTTGATACTTTTAGTAATTATTTAAATATCTTAATTAAGAAAAACAAGTCATTTTTATTTGTACTGATTTAATTTGTGCTGTGCGTGTCATGCTTTCCTTTTATTTTTCAGGACAGAGTCAATTGCAGGGACTGTCAATATAATGCCGGAAAAGACCCCTACAGTTTCTAATTTTACGATACAGTACAATTACCTGATCCAATTTACATGCAGATCTTTTTTTAGATTTTTGTTCCGGAGATACCCTTACTTTTTCCCTTTATTTTCAAAAGTACTCTAAACGGTGCGTTTTCTACATTTGAACGGCTGAGGGCGCCAGGTGAGATTGACGGTGATTTGATTGTTAAAAAGGGGAAAGAGCTTTCACTTCACTTCAGTTCTGGCTCCGGCTGGCTTTTAAAAGCTGTCACTGATTCGGTGTCGTTTTATTTGATAAAAGTTAGGCGGAGCAAAGACGTAGGTGACATGTGGTGTTGTCACAGGCAAATCTTGAACGTTGAAATTGATGGTGGGCGGTCATACTTTTCAGTGGTCCACTACTTTTTTAAATATTTGTAGAGACTTTAATTTAATTTGAATCACAATTGAAGGAAAAAGAAAGAGAGAAAAAGGTCACGGGCATGAGGAAAAATGTATTTATGGGTAGGATTTTATACGTGGAAAAGTGAACTAGGTTATACTAAAGTTAAATGTCTTATGAATGTTCCAAATTGATTCAAAATTTGAAACCAAAGAAACAAATTCAGATTTGACATCTTTTTGGAATTTTATAGATTTGTTAAATGTATATAGATATAAAGTTTGTGATGTTGGAATCAAGAGAATTAAAATATTACATTTATTTAAGGCCAAATAACTATTTCTCACCCAAGGTTTAGTACAAATTCAATTTTTTACTTGTTAATTATTAAAAATTCAAATACGTATTTATCTGTTAAATTTTACCGTTACTATTAGAGATTAAATTGTTATTTAATAAAAATATTAAAAAAACTAAAAATTTATCATATTTTCTCCTTAGGTTAAAAAATCTAACAAATACCCCTAGCCAAAGTTTTAAAGATGAACATTCTACCTTAGGATTTTCTAGCCATTGTTGTCGGTGTTCGGTGGTGATGACAACCATTTTCTCTCTCACTCTTGACTTCTCTCTTTCTCTTGTTTTATTCTCAACCATTATCGACTCAAAAAAATTTTCAACAAAGATATGTCTTTATCTCTAGACAAAGACTCGAATGGTCTTCATTGGAGACGAAAACAAATGGTGTCTTCATCAGGAGATGAACGATTCATCTTTATCGATCAATTTCATCGGTTGATAATGGTAAAAAATGGAGCATCGTTGAGAAAGAAACCAGGAGGAAGGAAGAGAAAGAGAATGCTACAGTCTTCGGCCACCGATAGTGTGCTGGACAAACCTAGAGAGAAATGAAGCTTTTCAAACTTTTGGTAGACAAAATTTGTTATTTTTTAAATCTATGGAAGAAAATGTGATAAATTTTTTGTTTTTTTAAAATATTTTTATTAAATAATAATTTTACCCTTAACAATAACAGTGAAATTTGAACGGTTCATTTTCATCGGCCAATTTTATCGGTTGATAATGGTAAAAAATGGAGCATCGCTGAGAAAGAAACCAGGAGGAAGGAAGAGAAAGAGAATGCTACAATCTTCAGCCACCGATAGTGTGCTGGACAAACCTAGAGAGAAATGAAGTTTTTCAAACTTTTGTTAGAGGAAATTTGTTATTTTTTAAATCTAAGAGAGAAAATGTGATAAATTTTAGTTTTTTTAAAATATTTTTATTAAATAATAATTTTACCCTTAACAATAATATTGAAATTTAACGTATAGATGAATATTTGAACTTTTGATAATTAATAAATTAAAAGTTAGATTTACACCAAACCTTGGGTGGGACATAGTCATTTGGCCTTTATTTAATTGATATTATTATGTAGGAAGAAATATATGCACATTTTGGATTGAACACATGCATGTATTCTCATTTCATTAATTATCATTATTTTTTATTCCATGATATTATTAACCCAAATAATAATTTTTCACTTCAACTTTGAAGAAACAATAATTTTTTTATTTTTTAGAATTTAAAATTTTTATTTTATTATTTGATATACATTTAAATTAATAAATTTTGTTTCATTCAATTTAAATTATTATTTTATTTTTTAGATAATAAAAAAATATTTTCACCGTTTAATTGACTAATTTATTTAGGATTAATTTCTCGTATAATCGCATTAAAGTCACATGTCCGTATCTAATATCACTAAACTTAATAAATCTTATATATTAAAAAAAGGAGCAGAAGAAGCCACGCTTTTAGAAATTATTTTAAGAATTATATTTTATATAAATTCATAAAATACCTATTTATTATTAAAATTAATGGATGACTAGAAAAATTGAAAATTCAAACAGAAAATTTTTTTAAAATGTCAACTACCGTATCTCAGTAAGTAATTAAAGAAACCATACAGTATTAATGGGGAAGCACACTACTCTCTACCCATTTCGACACGTGTAATGCTTCACCGTTATCAACGATGAACTGCCTATAAAAATTAATAATAATCCCAAAATCGTAAATCTTCTGAAAACGACGCCCTTTTTCCTAACTTAATCTGAGTCCCCAATTCAATTTTGAAAATCGCCATAAATGCGTCCAACCGTGCACGTTAGCATCCAGTTAGCTTTCATCAGCCAATGTAGGGACCACACATGGACAATACAGCCGTCACCCATCTCCGTCAGGTTAACTCATACCACGTTCAGTTGTCACGATTGGCGCATTTTCCAAGGGACTAACGTTCACCGTCTGGCAGACACGGCGCACGGTAGCACTAGTCCCTTTCCTCGAATTATTAAATATTGGTTTTGTGCCACGTGCCACGGATCGTGTCTCACAGCAGCATTTCGAAGGTGCTAAAGTATTTGTTATTTGGAGTTAAGACAAGTTTAAGAGATTATTTAATGACCATGTTTGGTGGAAATAGAACTTGTCTAGGAGTGACTCATGAATTTTGATTATTGGAAAAGACAAAATTGATGTGATTATCACAACTTCAATTTCACCCCCTATTTTGTCTTATTACAAAAGAAATTAAGATTATCTTGTAAGTGGAAAGACTTATTCTAACTCAAAGATTATTAATTTTTAAAAATTTATTTATTTATTAATTTTAATTATTATTTTTAAAGATAAAAATATTATTTATATATTTCATTTAAATTTAAATTTTATAATTATTTTTAAATTTTTAAATTTTATTTCTGTCTCGTAACTTTAATCATATTTTAGAATAATCTTCGTCAATCAAAAAGAGAAGAGAGAGAGACCAGGAGGGGGGACATCTCGAAGATCAAGCTTGGCAATGGAAAAGAAATTGCCAAAGAGAAATAGTTAGAAATAAAGATCTAGAGTCAAATTAAAATTTTTCACAAAGTTAGTGGGTAACTGATATATAAAAAAAATTATGAGAAACTAAAATAAAAAAAAAAGGGCAGTTTTTAAAACTGAAAAATATAAGATTAAAGGGGCAAAAATAAAACTTTAAAACCCTAGAAAAGTCAGTTCTTAGATGTGGAAGGATGTTTGGGTGCAAGGAAATCTAAATTTTAAAATCACCAAATTCGCACATACTTTAAGGCGGTTCATTGCCTCCTGAATCCTGATCTCTTAAATTGATCAATATTTTATAATTAATTAGGTCATTCACGTCTTAATTAATAGGTCAAAATATTTATTCTCACGCAATGTAGTATATTTTTAAATTTTTATTAATTAAATTTTAAAAATTAAAAAATCTATTCATCAATGATAAAAATTAATCAAATTAATTAGTTTAAAAAATGTAATTGTTATTTAATATTTAATATTAGAAGATAAAATTTTATCCCATTTTTATCTTTATAAATTTTAAAAATTTACAATTTTTTTTTTTCAATTTTAAGTTTTAAAAATTTCACTTTCCTCTTTTAAAGTTTATTTTTTTCTTCCTTCTCCATCAATCGGCTTCAACTTCCCACTCATCTTCTTCACTAACACTCTCTCCCTTTCCTGGTACTCTCCTTGAAGAACAACGATTGAAGAATTATCAAATCAAAGGATAGGTTGTGCGTTTTGTCCACCCATGCTTTGATTCAATGATGGGAGCCATCGTTTGTCTTTGCCAACTCCAAAGCCATGGAAGTCCATCTACTCTCATGATTCAATCATCAGAGAGATGAATCGGTTGGATTTGTCTTCTCACGATTCATTTATCATAAATCGTCTCTGTCGATTTGTTTCTCTGATTGAGGGAGAGAGCACTGGGCCATTTGTCATTGACCTTAGAGAAGACATCTGGAGAGATTTCATTGTCATGAACTGTGGTGCATTCTTTAGTTAACCCTAACAGGAAAAAAGTGAAGTTTTTAAATCTTAGAGTTAGAAAAAAATTGTTAATTTTTTAAATTTATCAGAAAAATAACATAAAATTTTATTTTTTAATATTAAATGTTAGCAGCTTTTGTTAACTTTAATAGTTGACGAATGAATATTTGAATTTTCAAAACTTAACAAATATAAATTTGTGATGCCCTATACCTTGGGTGGGTATAAGTCTTTTGGCCTAATTAATATTATTTTAGTTTTTAAACATAATTAATAGTTAATAAATGAAATCAATCATCATTCTTCAGATTACTTTTCTCTCATTTTTTAAATGATTAAACAAAATTATTCGAAAATTAATTCATAAAATTGTTTTGTATTAGAAATATGTTAAAATCCTTTCACATCTTTTACGAAGAAAAGTTTAAAAAATCATTTTTAATTTATACAAAAATTAGTTATTTTTATTAAAAAAAATTGAACATATTTATTTTAAAACTCATTTTAAATATTCTACTCAACCCATTGTGCTTATTTTCATTTTCATGATATTATTTTTTCAAAAAAAAATATTGAACACATTCTCATATCTTAGGAACTTTAAACTTATTTTCTCTCTCTCTCTCTCTCTTTTTCTTAATCAAATTTGAAAATAACAAATTCATTAAATTTAAATATTTCTAATTTTTTAAAAAATAATTCACTATGATTATTAGATTTATATTAATGAAGAACCCACTAGAATTTACTAATTTAGAAAGTATGCACCCATTTTAATAATACTAATTTTGCAACAATTCAATAATTTCCCTATGATTTTGATGGATGTTTGTTTGGGAAAAGATCTCAAAGGTAATAGTGAAATTAAGATTTGGGATTTTGAGGTATTATTTTTGTGACCTTGTTAACTACAATGGGGGGTACTTGACAATGTATAATTGTTTTCAGAAAACAGAAAATTTGTTGCTTCTTGCATTTAATTTTGTAATTAATAAGTTGTCCATGGGATGGGATGCTAAGTTTCAAGGCAATTAAACAAAGATTGTGGAGCCTCACAACCTTTGTTAATTCTCTTTATATCTTATCATCATCACTTTAATTAACAAGTTGATGTACTCACATTGACCTGTCAAATCTTATAGCAATGAAGTTAAGATGATGATGGAATTAAGATGCCACCAAATAACATAAAGAGAGAAGAGGTTGAAAATTGGATGTATTCCCAAGTAACATATGATTATAGGTTAAGGTAGGTGTAATGTCTTCCATTGATGGTGCGATAGCGCTGTCATTAAAGATGGTTGGTGTAACCTATAATTAATTCACATTCCTTTGCACATCTCTTGTAGTGGATTAGATAATTGTAACATGTTTTTCTTTTTATATTTTAGAAGAAGAAGATATCACCCCCTCCAATTGAAGCATCCTAAAGATGGAATTAAAATACCATTATAGTTTTAAGTTATCAACAACACATATTCATGATGTATTAACATTGTAGTTGAGGTGCTCTTAGGGCCTCGGCCCGAAGCCTAGCCTTAGCTCGAACCAAATAGGAGGTAGCCCCAAATTGGGTTAGGCCGAAGGAAGAGAATCTAAACTCATAACTTTCCCACAAAGTTCGAGCTCTAAAGATGTGGGCCTTCGGAGTGAACCCTAATGTTTAAAAACATTAAAAAAAAATTTTCCCAACGATCAAATGACAGTTAGAAAACAATATTTGACCGTTGGGTAATGAGCGGGGTGCAAAGATTTTTTATTTTTATTTTTGCAATTTCCCCACATCCCACCATATAAATACCCTTCCTATTCTTTACAAAACATTCTCATGTCGCTTCTTGCACTAGTTTTTGTTAATGTTAGATTTCAGACATTTATGATGTCTGGATGATGTTTATTAATTAATCATTGAGGTTATTTAGTCTATATCAGTTGCATATTTTTGCATACATTTATGATTAAGTGTTTATTACCATTTGGTTTATATAAGTTGCACATTAATCATTGAGATCATTCAGTTTATAATATGTTATAAGATAGTAAGAGTTTACGTTGAACACATCTTTTTAAGTTCATATTCTATCTAAGGGTATGTATCTAGAAATGAGGTTTTACAACGTGCTTCAATGGTGGCATTAAAACACAAATCAATTGTCCATTGTAGAGCAAATGACATGTGACATCTTATCCATATCAATTTCTACAATTGTGTCTAAGTCAATGTAATGAATTAGTGGTCATATTGTAAAGGGTAGTAGATACTCTTGAATTGACGACATAGTTGAAGTGATTACCTGTTTATGCTATTGGATACATGGTGATAGGAAACTACAATACCAACTTAAAGATCTGAATTGCTTAACTTATTCAAAGACAACTTAAAAGACAAACTAGTGTGGACCAAAGATAACTAATTCAATTATTATTGAAAATATAATATCTCAATTGTTTTAAGTAAAACAACAATGAAACAATGATTAAAATTCAAAACTGAGATCATAACAAATTCTTATAAGATCAAAGGGATATAATACAGACAATTTTAGGGATTTAAAATTGATAACTTTATTTAAAGGTGCCATAAAGTAGGATTCACCTTAGATGTGTTTTACGCTTTCTTCGTAAACCAACGAAGCTCCTACTCATCCAACCAGATGTGCTATGACAACAAAAACAATAGAAAGATGATAAAATGTGTCACATAGGTGCTAACCTGTGAATTAAATTGAGCGAATATGTGTTTTGTGTAAAGAATAAATTTTTTTTTTTCTTTGCAAAATTTTGCTAGGGCTTGGGATTTATGAGAATGTGTTCAAATTATATGAAACATTCTCATAACCCAAATCACACATACTACATTTCACAACCTAACTTTTACGTTATTATAATTTGACCCTAAACTTTTACTCTCTCTTAAATAGGCTTAACAATGTGTCTTATATAAATTCCTAAATATTAGGAAACATTAATATATATGTAAATTCACCATATTTGAGTAAACTTGAGGTGATTTGCTTTATATATGTAATAAACTGAAACTTTCTTCGTTATAGTAGACAACTTCATATTTTGTATGACTTATAGGTTCTCTGTTAAGTTGATAGTGAATAAAAACTGTGATTAATCCATAATTAATTATTTTTTTATTCATAGACTATGAGAAACTTTTAGCATGATATTACGACCACCCAATTAATAAAAAATCAATGTTAATATAACAAATCTTTCAATGGTACAATTATCGTGTAATTGAATTTTCTCATGATATTAATATCTTATTAAAACTGAGGCATAGAAAAGTAGTCATTATTTCAGAAACTTCATGATTTGACTATTGAGGCAACAATTAAACAATTATCGTGAATACACATATAGAAAAATGGATTTATGACTATCAAACATTTTAGATGTATGATCATCAATTGAAATAAGATGCACGATCATGATTGAAGTATGTGTGTGCCCATGCATGTGCATGAATAGTCACACCTGTACAGTGTATAAGTTACACTTATACCCCTATGTTGTTGTTGAAAGAGGGGATCAAATATGATAACCTTAATAGGGACAATTTAATGCAAAAATTAAAGAATAAGTGTCTGATTATATGAAAAATGACACATACCCTAAATAGATCAAATTCAGGTTGAATTCAAGAAATTTTGTATATGAGGGAGAAACAACTAAAGTATTAGTTTAAACCATACACTATGTGTAATATGACTTAAGAGAGTATGAGAAAGCATGTATGTTGTAGCTAGACACCTATGAGATGCTTCATGCACTCCTGAAGTGTCCATAGAGCAGTTCATTTCATTCGGGTATGTATGAAAAGGGGAACTGCAACAAATTATTCTTCATGTGGTCATGGTATAGGTCATCCAATGATGGTTTTATATAGCAATTCAATTAATAAAACATACATGAAAATGATGACTACACCCAATTCCTCGTGTGACCAAGGAGTCAATGCTTATACGAACATATGAGATGTTGAGATAGGATATGGTATGTTTTCACAAGACATTTGGGGTGTTTGAATAGTTAGATGAGTATTCAATTGATACCATGATTCAAGAATTAGTCATATGAGATGATAAGATCCTCAGAAAGAAAACATATAGGATGTCATAGTTTATTTTATATATACATTTAAGATGTCATGAAATATTAGAGTATAAAGATAAGAGGTGCTTGGAATAAAGGAATTGTAAAGGAACAACATGTTATGCTATGTAGTGATTATGGTGCCTCGATAAGTTACTTACTAAGGTTTTTCATACTCACATGTTCTTTTGTCTTGTTTTGACGGTAAAAGATGATGTGGGGTTATAGGAGACCAAAATGTCAACCTTCAGGAGATTTGCATAAGGAGAGGCTTTACTATAATTCTAGTTTATGTTAGTATGTTTTCAGTTTTGAATTTATTTCATGTTATTTGTATAATTGTGGTGCATATTTAGGGATTTATGTATTTTAGATCTTGACTATGATGGTAATGTTAATATGTATGGATGTTGATATTTCTATTCTATGATAATGATACATTTTTGTATGAATTTGAGCAATGTTTATCATGCTAATGGTTATGATTTAATTTCGATGAATGATTTAAGTATATGTAGAGATGACAATTTTATCCTAAATTTAGGGTCTTCAACTTGTCCTTACCTTAACGAATAAAGGATTCCTCTATAAAAAATAGGAAGGGGAACAGGTCAGAGATGAAAAATATCCTCGCAACCAGGGACAAACTAAGGACAAGGATACATATGTTTTTTCCTTGACTCACTTCATCCTTGTCTCCTTCCCTTTCCCTTTATATTAATATATTTACTTAAAATATTAATATATCCTTATAAATTTAAATTATTTATGTATTTTAAATTTATTTATATTTTTTGTTGTGCATATTAAGGTGATTAATATATAATATTTGTGACATTTGAAATGGTGGATTGATTTTAATTTTAGATAATTTTGTCGTTTAATATATTTATGTTGTATTTAAAGAGTACGAAAAGAAAATTCTTCCCCACGATTACAAGGATGGATAGAGTTTTTTTTTTTTTTTGCGGATAGGGGATAAGGAAATTATTTTTCTCCACAGGTAGAGAACGTGGAATTTTTGTTATCCTCGGGTCAGAGATGGAGATTGATATCCTTTAAGAGAACAGAGACGAGGACAAAGACAAGGACAGAGGCAAAGACAAGGACAGAGGCAGAGCAAAAGGTCTTTGGCCTTAGCTCTCCTTATTTTCATTTCTAAGTACATACATATTAGAAAATTTTAAGTCAATATATATCTTCAAGTTCATATTTCCTTTGAGGATATGTAGCTGAAGACGAATGTTACAAGTCAAAAATTTCTAAATTGACAATGTTAATTCTAGAAGAACCATTACACCATAGTCAATCGATTTTAAATCAAAAAAATCATAACAATCTAGCCACCCAATTCGGCTTATCCAAAAAAGTTGTTAAAATTTAGCTTCAATTTTAACAACTGATCTCAATCAATAGTAACTCAAGATCAATCTTTTGAAGATTCATAAAACACTTGTATGGACAATAATAAATCATCATGTGCATAGTATTATTAAAGTTTGTTTTATGAATATTTTATTTCTTGCATAATATTTGAATCAAGATTAATTATAGTCTTGAATTATATTTGAATTTGTTAAATTTATTGTTAAAGTGATGTCAAGTTCATTAGTTAAAGATCTCTGTCCATCACATATCATTATAAATTGTGAGGACACAATTAAATGACCATCAAAGTCAAAATATGACTATTTTAATTAATATCTTAAAAATTAAAGTAAGCATAAATATAATAAAATTTATATTTATAGATTAAAAAATAATATGGGCCAAGGGCATAGGTCTGGGCTTGATCCATTAGATCCTCACATAGGTTTCAATCTTAGAATTAGTCAGAGTCTTATATTTGGAGACAAGACCTATACCGATTTCTTTCTCCAAGGGATTGCGTTGGTTCGGTTTGAGCCTCCATTTGCCTAACTCTAGTTTAGTTAAAGATAAGAATATCTATATATAAGGTTGTGTTCGGTTCTAAACTAAGTTTACAAATTTTATCAAAGAATTTTTGAATTATTAAAACCAAAATTAAGAAGGATTTAAAAAATAATATTAATAAAGGTATTTGTAAGGACTAAATGGCACATGAAGTTACTCTACGGTCAATTTCTGTCCTACTTATGCAATACATTGTTTCTTATCTTTACGTTACCCTCACAATGTTGTGGACCAAAATATTTATGATTATGTTAGAGGACTCTCCCATATCGACAACCTCATCATATTTATGATAAGATGGGCCATTTTGTCTGCCACTATTATACATTCATAAAGGTCTACTAATTTTGATCTAACGGTGCTAATTAATTAGGACTTAAACTCAATAGTTTGGCTTTCGTGTAGAGATAAGTTAATAATGATGAATATAGCAACCAATTCCCCTTTGCCTTCTAGTTTCCATGAATTTTGCCATGTGGAAAACAATTACAATTTGAAGAAAAAAATACATTAAAGGATTTTTAATGGGAATTATTCATTTTTTTAAATATATTTGAGAATTGTTGGCATTGGTTGATAGATGGGATGGGAAATTGAATTATGGTAAAAGATGAAAGGTTTCATGGCAAAGGGAAAACAAGAGAAGGGGAATCTTGTCAATCTAGTGAAGAATGGAAAAACATGGGAAAAATGAGAGGAGGCATGATACCACAAATAAATAAATGAGACAAAATTAAATGATTTCAAATGAAAACTTAAAATAAATAAATACTCTTATGGCCAAAAAGGACTATTCTCCACCCAAATTTTAATACAAAAATAAACATACATTCATAAGATTTTAAAAATTTAAATACCTACTCATGACACAATTTCTATTAAAAATCTCAGTTAAGATTAGAGATAAAATTATTATTTATTAAAAAATTTAAAAAAATTAAAGTTTTATTACTTTTACTCCCCAGGTTTAAAAATCTCGTAATTTCCCTCTACCTAAAGTTTTCAAGTTTTGAAAAATGATCATTTCATCCTAAAATCCTTAGGTTTTCCTTCTCTTCTCTCAAGCAATGACGACCATCTGAAGACTAGACAGAGAGTTGGTGATCATCTTCGACATATAAATATTCGTCTTCGTCGACGAAAAGACGAAGAGGCGTCATCTCTTCATCGACAAAGATGAAGATTCGTTCGCTGGAGATGGTTGCCGACTCCCTGTCTCGTCTTCAAATAATTGTTGTTGTTGGAGATGGTCATCGAAGAGGGGAGAAAGAAAACCTAGGGATTTGGTGGTGAAATAGTCACTCTTTAAAGCTTGAAAACTTTGGGTGGAGAAAAATTGTGATATTTTTAAATTTAGGGAGAAAATATGATAAAACTTTAAATTTTTTAGTAAATAACAATTTTATCCCTTACTCTAACTAAAATTTTAACAGAGATTGGGTCATAAGTGAGTATTTGAGTTTTTAAAACCTTATAAATATATATTTGTCTCAAGATTAAAACTTGAGTGGGAAATAGTCCTTTTGCCTACCCTTATTGCACAAAGAGGTTATCTAAGTACATCAAGCCATGCACTAGCCCAATAATGCAGCTCCATGTCGGTGGGCCAATTTTCAGTCTTCATCTACATTGACAAACTTACAATTTCATCACTATAATTCAGTATAATTTTTTAGTAACAGTGTAATCACTACTAGTTTAAAGACTTGATTCCTTAGCACAAGGCTACTTATGTCCTTTAATACAAATATATTTTTTAAATTTGTAGTATAATATTAAGTTGAATATAACTATATGCACAAATAAATTATACAAACATATTTATATAAATTAATATGTCAATTTATGATTAGATGTTAGGTGATATGATTGTTTACTTTTTCTTCTACTTCAAAATCATCCAATCATATGTTACCACTTTAGTTTGTATATATAAATTTGTATAATTTGTTTATATATATAATATTATTCTATTAAGCTTGATCGACTTTATATTATAATTTTGATGATTTTTTGTATCATTTGACAAGTACCATAGTGTTATAAGAAAATTTATAAGGGATTAAAAAATTCTCTGCTAAAACTTAGGGATGACTAAGTAATTTTCCACTATGCTTTTCACTAACAAACAAAACTTATATGATAGTGTATCAATCTATCTATAAGTTACAAAAAAACATGCTTGATTTCTGCTGCCAACAAAGCCTGGTTGATCTAAAGGACTTGGTTTTACAAATGTCTTGATTCAAAAGAAAAGCAAGTAGATTCCAAGAAAAAGTCTATTCTAGTCAAATAAGAGGGCCATGGCTTCCAAATTTGCGCCAATATAGCTTTCCATAAAGCCTCAGGTCAAGTGAGCTTAAAAGGGCATGCTTTTTCGTGGGTAAAATTATTAAAATGAAATGAAGAAATGATTGAAATAAGTTAAGGAATTAGACTAGTTCTTTTGACATCATCCATGGCTTCCTGCAATTTTTTCTAGGTTTCAGAGGTGTTACTTTTTTAGTATGATGTAACTGATGATTGCAGGGGTGGTGGAGCAACTGGAAAAGCAGATTTTGCACATGGGTTTTGCAATTATATGTGTTTAGATTAGTTCCAAAGTTTGTGCCTTTGAGCGGTGCATATTTATGTATAATGGGGGAATCATTTGAGAGTTCATAAGAAATTTGCAGATAAAGTTGGTGTTATCATTTGAGTAATTGAAGTTTATTGGAAATTCAAATGATTAGAAGATGTGCTTTGCCTGACCAAGAAATTAAAAAACGAGCTTTGGGGTTCTTGCCATGTTTGCAGGCCCAATGTGTTTTTGCCCCCCTTCTCCACATTGGGCCTCTTTCAATTCAGGTTCCAAAGTCTGAGTAACACCATCATTCTCGCTAGCAACTCTCAGAAGTTACGACATAGAGCAAAATCGGAATGCAGCTGGGATGGCCCTCATCGACTGTTTCATGTAAAAGTAGGCTTCATTTCTTGCACGTAAAAGTCGACCAGATGATGTATCAACATCAACGTAAATTTTTAAACTTATAACGTCAAATTCACAAGCAATAAACATAAATCTTGTAACAGGCACCTATATACTTGTGTAGTATATTAATGAAATGATAAATCAAGCATGTTCTTAAGTTATAAATTGTCCTAGAATCATTGCACACGGGTTTTGCAAATGATTTGAAAACTATATGTTACGAAACCTAAATTAAAAAAAAAAATCAAATTGAAGAACCCCACTCCGTGAATCACATATACTAAATAAAACACGTGTGGTGAAAAATGACCAAATAGCCCCACCAGACACATCCCAACCCCTCACATATTTAAAAGTTAGCCTAAACCTCTCACCACAGATGACCCATGTGATTTGAAAAATAATAAATGTATTCCATTTTCAACCTAAACTTGTACACGAGATTTGCATTGTAGTTATTAATCATGTGTGATGATAAAATCACCTTAAATCTACCATTTCAAGCCCGGTTTCACCATCAATTGATTCTACATCTATTATAATGCAGACCCATTAACAAATTTCATTAAAGTTACAAATAATTGTAGTTTAATTTAGTATGACAAGATCGTGGTTACTTGATGATGATTAATTTAAAGTCTTAGTGTTAAGTAATTGAATTAAGTGTATGGTGTAAAGGGTATGGTATAGTTCAATTATTCTTCGACATGAATATCATCTGAATTGGGCTATGTCTGAGCAATATCTCATATAAGGTACGACGAATTTAATATTTATGTTTGAGTAATATCTCATGTCAGGTATAACAGGAGTAAGTGCTTTGCTCGAGCAAGATTATATGTAGAGTATAATATTTCTTCCTCGCTTTGCCTATGTATGGACACCCAACTGTTTGTATGAACAATTTAGGTTATTGTTTGATGAAAGATTCATAAATACATAAATATATAAGTTGTTGATAATCAGATTTTCTATTTAAATATGATATTCCTTAAGTATATTTTATCACCCATGTGACATTTGTTCCTCAAATTTAATATAGAATATTTTAGTATGCATAAAAACTATTTACATTCTTGTTGTCATGAGTATGTTATTAAATTTAAAAATCTAAAAATGGTTACAAATTTAGTTAAGTTGTTATTGTAGCATTTGAATTTCATTGTTTAGTAAGAATTTTCAGTATTTAGATCAAGTATGATGTTTCTCAATAAATCTAAATTATTAACAGTAAATGATTTTATTCCATTAGTAATGATTTAAATCTAAATTATGTAAAACAAATGTGGAACACAAAGATCCCAAGATATAAAGATTCAAATTAGCCGTTAAAACCTAATTCTCTCATTGACATGGGGATTACACATCATATAGCACAATTGAATCCTTAAAATTGAATGCACATACTTTTATTAATAAAATAAATAAGTTTTTTTTTTTTATAGAAATTATTTTTAGACACTTTCCAAAATATTTTAAATTAAATTTTGTTGCCTTATTAAAATTATAAAACTCCCATAAGATTTTTAGAAATCACATCATAAAACATTTTCTTCTAAAAATTTTAGTTTTTTTTTCTTAACAAAATGTATTGATCAAAATAAATCAATTTCATATAAAATAAATGTTTCCTAGCATACCTTTATATAACAAATTTCATAATATAGTTCATCTACCTTTCTAAAATGAATTTCATAAGATAATTCATCATATAACCATCTTTAATATAATACAAAATTCATTAAACTTAACAATATCAAATCTTAATCTTGGTAGTATTCTTTAATAGTCTAAACTTTTCAAATCATAATTGTGGAACTAAGTCATAAGAAACTCAATTAATGTTCATTGTACATACACGTAGCTTTCATTGGGTAGTTGTTGAACAATGTTTTTGAATAATTTTTTTTCTTTTTTTATTGATTCATGAAATTTGGGCACTTTCAAATTGACATATAAAAAATTTTGAGAAATTTCTTTTAGTAAAATGGAGTTCAATTTCCTCTTCAAAGTTTATTGGGAAAGTGGTGAATTTGTAGGATTCGTTTCTTATTAGGTTAGGCAAGAATTATTCCAAATAGAATATTTCTTTATTATTATGTCTTTAATTATTGTTATTATCTTAAAAAGAAAATAAGGATACTACACACCTTCATATTTTCTCAATTACTTGGTATAACAAGTGTCTACAAACCTCGTAGCACCTAGTTGGCTTTAAAGGTGGATAGCGGTAATTAAACTTTGAAAGAAATTGTGCTTTGATTGCTGAAACAGCAATGAATTGATGCTAGTAAACTAAAAAGGTAAACGAATATATGAATAAGGAGAAAACTTTTTACGGGTGTTTAGTTTGAAGAATGTTTTATTATCAAAATAGAAAGATTTCCTTGAAGATAGATTACTTTAAGAAATACTGAGTATATATTATTACTATGTTTAATAAAATTTAGTAAAAATATATAAATATAAATAATTATCATATTTAGTTAAAGGTAATAAAAATTACTAGTATATTATTTTACTTAAATACCCTTGAGTTTAATTATTTTAAAATATTTTTTATGTTATTTATTATATTAATTGAAAATAAAATTATTTTTACTCTAAAAAAATTAATAAATAAAGATATAGTTATAATAAAATCAAAATTACCGTGGTAATATTTTTATACATAAAATGAAGATGATAATCAGATTACTTCTTATATTACTTAACTACATTACTATTGGTAATAGAAGATTATTGAAATCTTTTATAAGTTATAAACTAAACAAAGTAATGTAAATAATAAAAGATAGATTACCAGAGTAATTTTTAATCTCTTTTAACTAAATACCCTTTATAAAGAGTAATCTGATTACCACCTACACCTTAGATATTAAAATATTACCAAGGTAATCTTGATTTTATTATAACTATATCTTTATTTATTATTTTTTTTTAAGGCAAAAATAATCTAATTTTCAATTAATAAAACAATTAACATAAAAAATATGTTAGAATAATTATACTTAAGACCATTTAAGTAAAATAATATATTAGTATTCTTTTATTATATCTAACCAAATACAATAATTATTTATACCTACAAATTTTTATCAAAATTTATCAAATATAGTGATATTTTATACCAATACTTAGACCTGGCCACAGGCCGGTTTAGCCCATGAACCGGACCGAAATCAGCCCACCTAAAACCGAAACCGGAATCGGTAGACCCAGAACCGGACTGAACCAGAATCGAAACCGGGGTTCTACGGTTCGGTTTCGGTTTACATAAATTGGAACCATGAAACCGCTGGTTCACACCTGGTTTATGAACCGGCAGTTTACTGTGCTGAACCGAAAAAATTTGAATTTTTTTTGAATTTATTTTGATTTGTTTTGAATTTTTTTAAAAAAGCCAACGGTTCCCGCGCAAGGAACTGTTGGCTTGAAGGGAAAATTGCAGGGGACCAATCCCTTGCAATTTATCTGAATCTCAATTCACCCCCTCTATTTTTAATTTTTTTCAAAAAAGTTTTTTCTTATATATACTCTTTCAAATTCCATTCTCTCAAATTTCAATCTCTCCACTCTCTCACTCAATCCTTCAAACTCTCATTCTCATTCTTTAAACTCTTAATACTCTCTCAATCTTTCAATTCAATCAAATTTAATTAAATTCTTTCTTAATTTTTTATTAATTTCAATTTCAATTTTTTTTATACAATTCATAATTAATTATATAATTTATTTCTATAATTAATTTTATTTATTATTTTTTTATTATCTTTTATAATTAATCATATAATTTATTTATATAATTAATTTTATTTATTGTAATTAAGTCCAAACCTTTCTTTTAATTTTCAATTATTGTAATTAATAATTTAAAAATTAAATCAAGATCATGTATTAGAATTGACTGTTCAATATCGGTTTCAAACCAAAATTATCGGTTCTGAACCGGGGCCATGAACCGAAACTGACAGTTCCGAACCATGGACGAACTGTCTTATTACGGTTTCGGTTCAGGGTCTTTATGTTTTCGAACCGTGAACTAGCGGTTCCGAACCGAAACTGACGGTTCATGAACCGTGGCCAGGGCAACACTTTTTAAGATAATCTATCTTTAAGATAATTTTTTAATTTTAATAATAAAATATTTTCTAAATCAAACGCTCTCAGTTAAGTTAAATACCAAGCCCTTCTTGTCTTTTTCACCGTCCATCACCTAACACTTCTAAGCAATTCAATAGTGCAGTGGTAATATTTTATTTTGGCAAGAAAAAATTACTTGAATGAAACACATAATAAGAATAAGCTCAACCAAAATCATGAACAACCTTATCAACATTTAAGAAACAAAATGACACAACCTTGTCAAATTGATGTTATCTTAATAATAACCCAAAAAAAAAAAACCTCTTTAAACATCATTTACTATCAAATAATTTAATAAGATTTTTCCTAATTTTAAATTTAATTTGGTTTTTTTGCATCATTTTTTCATATGAAACTTTATTTTAACCAGGGTTGACACAAGCTTATCAAATTGATTTTACTTTAATAATATCGAAAAGAAAAATCTTTAAACACTATTTAATATCTAATAATCTCCTAAATTTAATAAGAAAATTTCTGTAATTTTAAATTTAATTTGATTTTTTCATGAAACTTTATTTAGGAACTTATTCTATACATTTGTCTTGATAACCATATAAAATAAGACTAATACTATGTACACACAATTTAGAATAACCAATTAGACATTTATATAATATGTCATTATAAAATTAAATATTATTTTATCTTTAATTTAAAATTATTTAATCATATAATGACACATTATGTGAATACCTAATTGAGTATTCAAAATTGGATTCACACAGTTTTATTGATAAATTGAACAAGCTTTTTTTTAAACCTAATTTGTTTTAGAAAACACTTTTCAAATTTTTTATTTTAAAGGTGGATGTTGGTGTTTAAACAGTGAAAGAAATTGTGCTTAGATTGCTGAATCAACAATGAATTGATGCTGATAAACTTAGAAAAGTATAGATTTGATTTCTTATAAAATTAAGCTGAATACAAAGCCTTTCTTGTCTTCCTCAGTGTCCATCACCTAATACTTCTTAGCAATTCAATGGCACAGAGGATTGACGAAGAGCTAGATGAAAATGAAGTAATGAGGGAAGTTGAAGCTACTCATGCACCCGATGGCATTTCATTGGCTGTGAATCCTCTTCTTCGCATCATTCATAACATCTTGCAACCTTCCACGCCTACAACCCCTGGCTTTGGACAGGTGTTCATCTTTTTGTCCATTCATTGGCTATTAATTATTTCACATCTGGGTTGTGACTAATAATTCATTTGTAACTATATATTGTATGCAGGAAACACAATTGAATCTAGATGTGTTGGATAACAAGGATTCCCAATTCAGCTATCCTGGCATGTTCAATCGTTGGTCTTCTGCTATCTATGAAATTTCCCGCAAGTTTTCTGCTGAGAAAGATGAACATGCTACAACTTTGGAAATATTGAACATGCTAAGATGCTACGAGTGGGAAGCCAAAGCCGTACTAGTCTTGCTTGCATTTGCTTTTAATTACGGTGACTTTTTGGTGGTGGCACAGCCTTATCCTACCAACCCCCTTGTCAAATCGGTTCCGCTGATAAAGTCATTCCCAGAAACACAGGGGCCAGTTGACAGATTTAAACCAAAGTTTGATGCAGTTAGCAGCCTCATCAAGTCCACTCTAGATGTGACCAAAACCATTTTTTATTTGACAGAGTTTGCATCTAAGAACATCCTCAATTTCGATCTAGAAAGATTGAGTTCTGCCTTTTCCCAGATTCCCATCTCAGTTTACTGGACCATCCGAAGCATTTTGGCTTGCGCATCACAAATTTTGGGCCTCACTGGCATGGGTTATGAGTATGACAATCATTTCTAAATCCTTCACACTTCGTATTGTCATTATTCGTTAATAATTTTTTGCTGTGGCAGTAAAATATCATCAACAGCAGAGGCAATGAAACTATCAAGCTTATCCCAGAAAGTCAGTAGCAAACTCAACCATCTTAAGGAGCCAATCCAACTCATAGGTGAGTCTTTCCCACCAAAAAGCATTTAAAAGAACTCCATGTAATTTATCTGATTAATTATGTGCTTAAATGGATTAATAATAATCTCATTCTTGTGAAGAAGATGAGCAGAGATATCCCATTCCGTATGAAAGTCTTCAGAGGCTTATGGAAACAGACCACACTGATAACGTGGAAATTCTGAGGGCATTGATTAATACCAAGGAAGATGAGCTGCCTCTCCTGGAGGGTTATACCGAAAGAAGGGTTTGCTAAAATTTCTCTCTTTATTACGAACATCAAGATATAAAAATACCGTAATAGCACTGAATCATAACAATAGCTTAAAAATAATTTCCTTATGTATGACAAAAACAGGCTGGGTTCAATGAGTTGATGGGAAAGAATGTGCTGCTCCTCATTTCAGATATGGAGTTATCCATGGATGTGGTATCCGTCTTAGAGTTTATATATGATGAGTGTCATGAAAATGAAACAATGACAGGGAGTCAGTTTGAAATGGTTTGGATCCCTATTGTTGATAGGTCAACCCCATGGACCCAAAGGAAGAAGGAGAAATTTGAGAAGTACCAGTTGAGCATGCCATGGTACTCGGTGTATCACCATTCAATGATCGAGCCAGCGTTCATAAAGTATATCAAAGAAATGTGGCACTTCAAGGGGAAGCCCATTATTGTGGTTCTTGACCATCAAGGGAAAGTTGTTAACCTTAATGCTTTCCACATGATCTTGATTTGGGCAGACAGAGCATTCCCTTTCACTGGGGCCCGAGAGGCATCCCTTTGGGAAAAAGAGACTTGGGGAATTGAGATTTTAGGATACGGTATTCCAGTCGTTTCTGATTGGGTAGGCATACTCATTAGAGCTAACTAGTTTTAGTAAATTACTTGTCGCGTTTTTTTTTGGGCAAACATCGGCAATAAAGAACAATTGCATATGCTTCCTGCAATTTGTTTGTGCATGATAGAGCATAATTACATTATTTTCTTCAATTTCAGTTATCTGAAGGAAAAAACATAGGCTTATACGGCGGAAACAATATAGAGTGGATCAGGAGATTCACAGCCGCTGCACGGGCAGTCGCTTCGGTAATTCCATTGGAGATCCTTTACGTGGGTCAGAGCAGCATTACAGAGCAAATTGGAAGAAACATCGACATTATTAGTGCGGAGAACCTTAGTCACACATTTCCAGACCTCACTCAGATTTGGATCTTCTGGTCACGGATAGAGGCCATGTTGAACTCTAGGAAGCAACAGCGGGGCATTATAGTGGAAAATGATCGTTTGATGAAGGAAGTCAATACTGTGCTTAGGTTTGATAGAAGTAATGAAGGATGGGCTCTGTTTGGCAGGAGAGAATCAGCCCCGGTTATGGCCAAGGGCAAAACCATTTTGATGTGCTTTTCCAAGTTTGATATATGGAAAAAAGATACAGAGAAAATGGGTTTTATAGATGCACTCAGACAACATCTTGAGAAGCTCCAAAAACCAATATGACGGATCACAATGATGTTATCAGAGATAACAGTGCTACTTGATAGATTTTGTTGCTGATGTTGTAATGATGTAAATTTATTATTAAATGCGTGATATAACACACTTGCTTTCATTTTGTATGGGATTCATCAGATGAATAAACAGAGTATATTTCCCCATGATTTTGTCTTGAATAATTTAATACATTCTGTTGCTTGAGTGAAAGGTTTAAGAACAATATCATGCTCGGCTAAATGAAACCCAGTTAAATAACAAGGCGTTGGTTGAAATAACTATAAGCACTCATGTCTAAATGCTTTCAACCGTTGCTCATATGGACTAGACTAGACTAGACGACCGTGGTACTCTGTTTATCACCCTTCAATGATCCACTCAGGTCTCATCATATAAATCTAAGAAGGGTGGCAGTTTAAGAAGAAGCCTATAATTTTAATAATTTTCTTTAATTTTTAATTATTTTTAATGGATTGTACTACCTGTAGGCTTTACTCCCAAGGTCCTCGGCATGGGCCATACAAAAAGTGGGGGCAATGGTCAAGCCATGTGTCTAATTGCATGCTCTGGTTATGGGGATCCCCTGCATCCATTTTTAATTGAGCGAGGAGGAATTAACTACAAAAAATTTTGCTTTTTGTAATAACAATTTTTGTCAAAATAAATCAAAATTTTGTTATAATACATATATTGTGAGAAAATATTTCATCACCGCTATTATCAAAATAAGTCGGTTTTTTAATTGTAATAATTTTTATTTTTATCACAATATTTTTAATATATCGTAACAAAACAATTATCACAATTATAATATGATAATTGCAACTAAACAAAAACCAAAATATACAAACATAACTTATGTACATAAATCATCTAGTTACATTACTATTTTTAACAAACCTCGTTTGATCTAAGACACATCACAAACATCAACGAACCAACACTTGGAGCGACCAGAGGAGATAACATCGGTGAGGAGTAAGTCAAATTCAAAAAAGTTAAGCTAGAGAGAGTGAGTGGAATCGACAACTAGGACAATTGAGTTGTCAAGTCTCAACAAGTGAGACACCTCAATGATCTTCCAATGAATCCCTTGCCATTCAAGACAACGCAGGTCATCGAGACCCTTTTTGCCAACTCGAATGATGCAAACCCTCTTCTTCCTCCTTCCTCTACATGGTAAGGATGGGAGTTGAATGGAAGCACGGGTGGTAAGAGAAGGTGGCAGGATTGGAGGTGGAGTGCTTGGAAAATGAGGATTTGGGAGTCGATGGTGGTGAAGAAAGTCTTTACATCTTCCTCTCTTTATTCGTTTTAGAGGTGGCAAAACGGGAGGGTCACCCACATAACTTGCCTAAATATAAGTTTTAAATTTTTAAACCCGTACCCACAAATAATGAATTTTTGCGAGTGGACTAAGTATGCCCACGGTTACCTGTAGGTCATCCTCCTAGTCATCTTCTTTTTCCTCTTCAATATCAAATTTACAATACACTCAACAAAAATTTCACATATTTTCCTTTTTTTTTGACATGAAATAAACTCCAATTCACCCAAATAGTAAAGAATATGTAGTGTTGAAAACAAATTAAAAAAATATGCGCATTAGACACTTTATTACAAATATTTATTTTGTGTTCAATGTTAAAATTCTTTAAATCTATAGAAAATATTTTTATAATTTGACAGAAATTTTCGTTCTTTCATAAAATACTTATGTATTTGAAGAAAAAATATTAAAAATTATGAAAAAATACATTAAAATAATAAAACAAAAAAATAGTGAAAAATTAATATTAGCAGATAACCCATGAGTCGATCCATACCCTTAGGGTTGGGTGCCGGTTTCAAAAAAATCATTATCCATATAACTCAACTTATTTTTGATCTGCACCAGTTTAACCTGCACTTGTATTAACCTGACCCGCATCTAGTCTGACCTATCTGTTTGCCACATCTATTCTTTTTGTATATTGTTTTACTTTTTAAAATTTTTGTTTTTTATTTCTTTAATTATTTTTAATTATGTTGTTTTACATGTTGTGTATTTACACTTAAAAAAGGGAAATTGTTAATTTAGTTTTAAACAAATACTCACATAATTAGATGACGAATAAGTACTAAGATTTTCCAAAATTAAGGGTATGACTTTGTCACAAAATTAAACCTTGGGTGGGACATAATCTGTTGGCCTTTAGTTTATTATCATCGATTCATTGCTTAATCAGTGATCCAAGAACAATTTATTTCACTTTTCAAACACCAATGTCCACCTTTACAGTCAAAAAATTATTTATTATGCACATCCTGCACCAGCAAAGCAGGTTCTCCAAGCTTAGAGAACTCTTCTTCTATCAAGTAATCGACAAAATATGAAGGTGAACTTACAAGAACCATGTGGGATAGCTTATTCTAGGAAAAGAATTAATCCTTGAAAACTAAATAGGAAAAAGAACATTCGATAAAGAAAATTTAAAATGAGTGAAAAAGTTAAACATGCCTATCAATTATAAGTCCATACTTCATCTTTTTATTCCATCCCCATTGCACAAGTTATTCTTAAATTAGAATGATTCACGTGTAGCATCCTCATAAGCTGTCTCACTTGTGGTACCTCCATAGCTTCACAAGTCATCTGTGTGCAGCCTCTTCAACTTCCAGGTAAGTGATCCGAGTATTTCTATACAGAAACCTGTACATTACTTACATGTAATTGAAATCTTGTTGCATTTTGTATTATAAAACTGAAGGGTGATTATATAGGTTTGCTATGTACGAAATACATATCTGAATAATTGATCTTAAATATGCCTTGTATGATATTATATACATAGAAGATTTCTGATTCACAAAGCTGATCGTTTTATATGAAATGCAGGCTCAATTCAAACGATTCAATAGATAAACCATCTAAATTTATAATTCTTCTGCACATATATAAAAAGAAATTTTGATTTTCTTTTGCAGAACTAATAATTTTAGAAGAAAATTCTATACAAAAGTTTAGTGTATCTAGCCTAAATCGAAATTTTAAAACTAGTAGGTTACAGTTTTTTTTTTTTAATCGCCTTAATCAATAAGCTTGTAACATTCAGTCAGTCATATCCTAACAGTTTTATAAAATCTATATTTGATCAGAAACATCAGATGTTTATTTTAGTAAAATTTCTAGTTGCTTGCATTTGATCATTTCAGGAAATATGAAGTTGATAGATCTATTCTCTGAACAAGTTAACAAACTTTGGAATGACTGGGAAATTCGAGTGGTGATTCTACTCAGCCTTTTTTTACAAATTATCCTTATCATATTTGGTGCTCAGCGAAAATACAAAACAGGAATTTCGATAAAGATGATTGTTTGGTCGACATACATGGGAGCAGATTGGGTGGCAACAGTTGCTTTGGGCAACTTGGCTAAAATCCAAGCAAATCATGAAAATGCTTCTTCAAAATCATACAGTCGTCTCCAGGTATTCTGGGCACCCTTCCTTCTCTTGCACCTTGGTGGTCCTGATACTATCACAGCTTACTCTTTAGAAGACAATGAGTTGTGGTCAAGGCACTTTCTTGGGCTTATTGTTGAAATTGGAGTGGCGCTTTACGTCTTCTTTCGATCTTTCAACAATACAGCCCTTACATTTTTATTCATTCCTGTATTTGTTGCTGGAATCATCAAGTATGGAGAACGGACTTACGAACTTTGGTGTGCTAGCAACAGGAAGTTTAAAGAGAAATTGCTCTCCACAAATTCTATGGCAGAAAATGCAATGAGAATGGTAATGGGAAAGAAAGAAGAAGATTTTTCCGAGATTGTACTGATGGAGGAAACCAAAGAAATTTCGGAGGGACAAAGTCTAGACGATGACGAGTTTAATAATTCTATAGATGCAGCGCATTTTTTGTTCAAGAGATTGGAGTATCTCTTTGCGAATCTGATACTAGGCTTTAATGACAGAATTCGTTGCTATGACATCATTAAGAAACATTGCTATGACATCATTAAGAAACATAAGCCATATAAAAAGGCCTTCGAACTTGTAGAAATTGAGCTTGGATTTATGTATGATGTGCTTTACACAAAGGCAAAACTCATTCAAACGAAGCGGGGATTTTTGCTTCGTGCCATCAGCTTCTTTTCCTCTGTGTCAGCATTAATTGCCTTTTCAATGGTCATTGATTTCCATGTCTATCATCAAACCGACATCTCCATTACTTTTTTACTTCTAGCTGGGGCAGTTTTTCTGGAGCTTTATGCTTTCACCATATTTCTTTTGTCTGACTGGACAAAACTCTGGTTGCAAAAGCACCGTGTGCCAAAGATTATTAGTTCTTTTTTCTTTCATCGGAACAACAAGAGGTGGTCTGAATCCGTAGCACAGCACAACTTGATAACATTTTGCATAGGAGACATTCAAGGCAACTTCAGTTTTGTTCGGAAGTTGCCTCACCTGGGCAAATTGTATGAGGAGTACAATCCGCACAGATTCTTGTCTCGGAAAGATTTGGATGGCCTTATGCAGATGATCTTCCAGCAGCTCGAAGAAAAAGCAGACAAGATCAAAGATAATTACACAGTGAAATTGTGCAAAGAAGAGCTGGGTCACAGAGGCGATCATGTGCTCGAAAAATATGAAAAATTCAATGATTTGGGTTGGAGCACAATTGATTTAGAATTTGACGAAAGCCTTCTTTTGTGGCATATTGCTACTGATATCTGTTACCACGATGATTCTGATAAACACCTACCAGATGCATGTAATCTTTGCAAACAGCGCAAAATTAGTAAGCAATTGTCAGATTACATGCTGTATCTTCTAGTCCTGTGTCCATCAATGCTACCTCAAGGGATTGGTGAGATAAGGTATAAAGATACTCGTGCTCAGCTCATTCAATTTTTGAAAAGGGAAAAAAGTGTAGCCATGAAGGAAAAGGAGGTTGCGAGGAAGTTGCTCGAGAAAATCAGCAAAAGGACAATAACTCAGTCTATACTATCTGATGGATGTGAGCTGGCGAGAGAACTGCAACAGGAAACAGATTCTGAGAGAAAATGGAAGATGATAAGTGAAGTGTGGGTGGAAATGTTAACATATGCTGCAAGTCATTGTGGTTGGAGAGAGCACGGTCAACAGCTTTGGAAAGGCGGACAGTTGCTCACTCTTGTTAGCGTTCTTATGGCACATCTTGGCTTAAGTGAACAATACAATGCAAAAGAGGAATTCTACCTTGTGTAAAATTCCAATCAATGTTTTCATTGTAATTTACCAATAAATTTCATGCATGAGATACTCTGTGGGTGGGATATGTTTGTTGTGATTCTTAAAAGTTGCTCTTCTGCTACGTGAAATAAAAAAATAAAGCTTACACTGGAATCTTAAGTTTAATATGTTTGAAATGTAAGATGTTCATTGATTTCAATCTTTGCCATTCAGAAAAGACTGTTAAATAGAGTTAGATATAAGAGAACTAAAGAGAAGAGTTTTGGTAAAAATTTGTTTATGGCTGCAAAACCCCCGTTCTTCCTGACACGAAAGGAATTCATAAGACAACATTATAGACGATTTCGTTTAATTGGTTGTTTTTTTTTTTTTTTCACTCCTACTAATCACCTGCACTTTTTTCCCTTGAATGATCTGCTGGCAAGGCCTATTGAATTCTATGTATTTTCTACTTTATTGATTTCTTTAAGAAGCACAATAGAGAAAGGTGAATAACCTAGGGGAATGAGAGAAAAAACAATTGAAATTATCATAGGTCTTATTTTATATATAAAGAAAAGGAAATATCGAAACAACTTAAAGCCTTAAATCAAGCTATGACGAGCTGTGGACAGTTGAAAATTTACAATTATTGTGCTGGCTTGTAATGCATGATTAGGCTTTGAGACCGAATAATTCTAAAATGTCGATTAGGTTGTGCATGGGAAAGTGATTTTTGGTCCCATCTAATTGATTCTTCTAATTCTCTATGCCTAATGTAATGCACTTTTAGTCTACAAATTGGAGGTCCAACATTATGTAAACCTCTGGTTGTTGTACCATGTTACGAGCAAATATTCTTGCTAGGTGACATCTAGTTTCAACTTCAGTTTTAATTTTTTTCGTCTTAATCTCATTTGTTTACACATATGATGATATGCTTGTAGATGTGATAAAGATGATGCAATCAATATAAGTGATGATACATTTAATTGCTTTTATTTGATTTTTAGCTAAATGCATTCCCTTTTGTGTTATTAAACTCATCATATGACATACATATATAACATAACATAATATGTCATCAAGCGGTAAAATTAAATGTTTCATTATTAGTTCAATAACTTTATTATTAGATTTTGCTTTATCAAATGTAATAGGTTAAAAAGCAATGTTTTACATACATAGATTTAAATACAAAAATTGGTAAATAGATAATGTGTTATCATGTAATTAAATATTATTTTATTCTTAATTCAAAATGTTGATAAGGTAACATCAATTTGATGGACTCTAAAATGTTATTCCTTTCTTAAATGGTAATAAGAGTGTATCATTCTCATTCTTAAATGTTGATAAGGTTGTTCATCACCTAAGTTAAGTTTACTCTTAAGGTGTGTTCGGTTCAATATTTTTTTATCAATAAAAATAAAATATTATCATAAAAATAGATTATTTAAAAAATTATTTGGCATAAATTATTATTATATTTGATAAAAAATTGGTAAGTATAAATAATTGTTATATTAGGTTGGATACAATAAACAAATACTAAGAGATTATTTTACTTAAATATATTGAGTATAATAATTTTAAATATTCTTCATTTAGTTTGTTACATTAATTAAAAATGAAAGTATTTTTTTCTAAACAATTAATAAGTCAGAATAGAGTTTTAATAAAATCAAGATTACATTGGTAATTTTTTAATACTTAAAGTGAATATGGTAATCAGATTATCTTTTATATTACATACAACACCACCATTGATAATAAAAAATTATTAAAATATTTTATTATTTGACAAACCAAACAAAATAATAAAAGATAGATTATCAAATTATTCTTTGAATACCCTCAAAATGCCTCCTTAGGTTTTTTATATTTCTTGTAAGTTCTTATGAAGACCAATGAACAACATGAGCCTCACTTTCAAAGGAAGTTTGAATAGTAAAAAGGGATGTCCTAGTATGAGATTGTGGGTTTGAAATCTATTGATGACATATCAAGATCAATGACTTACTTGATATAATAATTGTAGAGCCAGTCATTAGACTAGGAGTTTCACTTATTTGTGTCTTCGGTTCAACCAAAAAAAAATAGTCCGACTCAAATAAAAATTTCTCATTAAAAAAAAAAAAAAAAACAATGGGCCTTACAATATGCTATGGAAATCCATTAGACTTTATGTTACAATGTGTTTGATGGCATCATTTATGCAATTAGGAAGAAAAGAATTTTGGAATTGCTTAGAGGAGACAAGCTAAAGTATCATCAAAGCAATTGAATATGCAAGAAGAAAAGAATTTGGGAATTGCTTGGAGAAAACTGCCTTCCTTTACTAACAATGCACCAAACCATTCCTATAGTTTCCTTAGTAGGGATGATAGGAATTGAAAAAACAATTTGGCTCATTTAGTTGTTAATGATGATAATGTGAAAACTCATTTCAAGGATATAATATCGGTGTTTGTCTTTGTAACTTTTGATGAGATTATGGTTGTGAAAGAATTTCTTATATCTCTAAAAGAAGATTTTTCACTAGATCAAGATAATTTAAAGACTTTGTTAGGAGAGATTCGTCAATGGTTGGAGTTAAATAAGTTTCTTTTTAATAGAGATTTCTAAAACTTGGGAACTATTTAAACATTCTTTGTATGGTACTCAAGGGAGTAGCTTTTTAATGACCAAATCTACAATTAAGAGTGCAAAAATTATGGGAACCACCAAGATGATCCTACAAGAAAATTAATAGCAATCTTCATTGTTATTATTTAGACAAATTGAGTTTCCTAGATCAACTAGTGAAGATCATATATTAGATGTGGAATGTTGGTCATTACTTAGTAAAGTTACATTTTCCACTATGACTTGTGATAAACGTGAACATTTGAGTCCTCTTTATAGCAATATGGTGAGAACTGTAATGATTTTCCTTTTATTGTAATATGTGAAGCAGTTGGGGTGAGTAATGGATAATAAGCACAACCAAAAGTTTGCGGACGATGAAGAAGAACTTCAAAAGGGATCTTATTCTTAAGCAATGGTACAAGCAACATGTTAATAAAAAACATTGCAACCAAAAATGTCTCCATCCAAAGGGTAGGGGTTAGCTTGTAAAAAAAGACAATGTCATTTTTCCACTATGTCATGATGTTTCCTCTTAATGACACTATTTTGGACAAGAGTGGAGGGAGAACACAATTGATGTGTTATACCATGTAACTCAAGAAAGGAACAAAATAGTTTATTATAAAATTCACCACCACCATCAAAACAAACAAATTGAATAGAACAAAAAAGAAATTTTTTTTATCAATAACTTAAATTTGGTAAAGACAATAATAACATCAGATTTCCTAAACATAGGGTATAACTATATATACTAACTAAAATGATCAACAACAAATAAATAAAATTTAAAAGAGGACAATGATGGAAGATGAATAGAACCCATATATCAAGGTGAATTAGTTCGAGAGGACTTTGAGTAGTGTATAAAAAGAGAGGTAATGTTTTTAACCAAGAGGAGACACGTGACACATAGATGAAAGATCCTACAAATGATGAACTAGACTGGACACAAAGGCAAACACAATCTTGAACATTATAAAGGATAGATGACCAAGAAGATTTTAACGCAATTCTAATTTGGATGAGATTAGGGTTAAAAATTTTTTATCCGAAACTCAAATTAACACGATGTGATAGTACAAATTGTTAAGTCTAGTTAAAAGGAAAGGATGACCTTGTCATTGAAAGATAAATGTATCCTTGTAAAAATTGAAATCATAGGACTGAAAATACGAACTTAAAACCTCTTAATTTAAAATTTCTTTGTTATTAAAATAATTATTAGTTTATTTGATGAAAATATAACACCAACATTATAAAAACATATCCAAGTAAATATAAATATGATTCTAAAAGAGAGAAAACAAGTTCAAATTTGAAAACTAGGGCGCAAAGGTGAAAAAAAACATCTAATTTAAATTCCATAAGGAAAAATGGTGTAAAACAAGAAAACCAATTAAATTTAAAATTAGAAAAAAAAATTTATTAAATTTAAAATGTTATTCAATATTAAATGATGTTTAAAGAAAATTTCCATTTTGTTTTGTTACTATTAGGGTAACATCAACTTCGCGGAGTCTAAAAAATTATTCCTTTCTTAGATAGTGATAAAGTTGTGTCATCCCCTTTTTTAAATGTTGACAAAGTTGTTCATAATTTGGGTTGAGTTTCATTTTAGGGTTTGTTTCATTCCAATAATTTTATTATTAAAAATAAAATATTATCACAAAGATAAATTATCTAAAAAATAATTTGATACAAATTATTAATATGATAAAAATTAATACGTATAAATAATCATTATTTTTAGTTTAGTTGGACGTAATAAAATAATACTAAAATATTATTTTATTTCAATATCTTTAGTCATAATTATCTTAAAATATTTTTCATGTTAATTTATATATTAATTAAAAATAAGAGTAATTTTGTCGAAAAAGTTAATAAGTGATAATAGAATTGTAATATAATCAAGATTACATTGATAATATTTTAATAGTTAAGGTGGAGCTAATAATCAAATTACTAAAATATTATCAAAATTTTTTATTACAAAACTAATTATACAAAATAATGTAAGTATTGGACGATAAATTTTTTGAATACCATCAACGAAATGCCCCTTCAGTTTTCTATGTTTCTCGTGCATAGGATCTCATAAAGACTAATGAACAACATGAGACTCACTTTCAAAGGTATTTTGAGTAATGAAGGTGGGATGTCCAAGCATGTGATTATCGGTTTCAAATTTACCAATGACATGTATATTAAAATCAAAGATTTACCTAATCCAATAATTGCGAATCCTATAATTAAATTTGGGTTTCACCCTGCTTGGAATGATTCCTTCAATCTCAAAATGATTCAGTTTAAATAAAGTTACTGTTATTAAAAGGAAAGACGATGCGCCTTACAATTTGCTATGGAAAATCCATTAGGCTCTCTGGTACCATGTGTTTGATGGCATCATTTGCGCAATTACGAAGAATAGAATTTTGGAATTGCTTGGTGGAGACAACCTGAAGATCATCAAAGCAATTGAATATGCAAGAAGATAAGAATTTTGGAATTGCTTGGAGAGAACTGCCTTCCTTTAACTAACACCACCACTCCAAACCAGCCATCACCGTGTATATAAAGGAAGAATTGGGAAGCCTGTAATCACATCATTACTAACCACACCATTCTAAAATATCATCTTCCTTTGATTGACTATGGCTGAAGCGCTTGTTTCCACAACCTTGGAGCAAATAACCAATATTGGAGAGATGAAATTAATCGTGGATGCGAATGAATTACAAAAGCTCAATGAAAACCTGGCGGGTATTCGAGTTCTGCTTGAAGATGCCGAGAAAAAACAAGTGGTGGACCGCAGCGTTAATGAGTGGTTGAATAAGCTTCAGGGCATATGCTATGACATTGACGATGTGTTAGATGAGTGGAACACGACAACAGCACGAAAATTACAACTCAAGGAAGTTGAAAATGCTTCCAACCTTTGGAGAAAGGTACGTTCCCATGTCTTTTCTCAAAGCTTTGGTTCAAAGCAAGTATTTCTGCGTCAAACTTCTGCTCTTATTAGGATAAAAGAAATAAATAAAGCTCTCGATCAAATTGTTAAGGAACAACATGATTTCAATTTCCGTTTCACAATGGGCACACAAGTAGAACAAGAAATGAGTAGCCCTGTCATCTATTTACCGAAGGTTGTTGGAAAAGATTATGATAAGACTGTTCTAGTAAACTATTTGTTGAATGAGAGTAGTCAGGTTTCAACCATTCCGATAGTTTCCATCGTAGGGATGATAGGAATCGAAAACACAACTCTGGCTCAATTAGTTGTTAATGATGATAAGGTGAAAGATCGTTTCCATAATATAATATGGGTGTCTGTCCTTAAAACTTTTGATGAGATTATGGTTGCGAAAGCAATTCTTACATCTTTGAAAAAAGATGTTGCACCAAATCTAGATAATTTAAAAAATTTGTTAGGAGAGATTCGTCAATGTGTTGAGTCAAAAAAGTTTCCTAAAACTTGGGAACTATTTAAACATGCTTTGTCTGGTTCTCAAGGGAGTGGCATTTTGGTGACCACACCCACAATTAAGAGTGCAAAAATTATGGGAACCACTAAGATGATCCTACTAGGAAATGAATGGCAATCTTCATTGTTATTATCTAGACAAACTCAGTTTCCTAGATCAAATAGTGAAGATAAGAAGTTGGATGTGGAATTTTGGTCATTACTTTGTAAAGTTGCGTTTTCCACTATGACCTGTGATGAGTCTGAACATTTGAGTCTACGTTTTGAAAATATGCTGGGAAGCTGCAATGGCCTTCCTTCTGTTGTCATGATTTTAGGAAGTCTATTAAGCTTAAAAACGAAAAGTCAAGAATGGGAAAGTGTCGATAGAGAGCTATCAGAATTAGAAAAGATAAAAAATGAGTTTCCTAACCCTTTATTGTTGAGTTACATTGAGTTACCCTCCAAATTAAAAAAATGCTTTTCCTATTGTGCCATCTTTCCAAAAGATTTTGTCATAAATAAAGATAATTTGATTAGTTTATGGATGGCCCAAGGTTATCTTAAGGTATCAGGGAGGGCAGACCTAGAGTTAGTGGGTGAAGAGTATTTTGCAATCTTAGCTATGCGTCATTTCTTTCATGATTTCGAAAGAAGTGTTTATGATGGAAGCATAATGAGATGCAAGATGCCCCATATAGTGCACGACTTTGCTAAGTTTCTTATGGGGAAAGAATGTTTGAATTTAATAGATGATGGTCCTTCAAAATCTCAGTTAGAGGTTCCTTCTGTAGAAGCTCGACATGCAATGGTACTAGCTGACAACATTGACATCTCTTATACTTATAGCAAGTTGCGTAGCCTTGTCGTAAAAAACAAAAAGATTGGAGTTGATTTATCCATATTGTTTGACCGATTGACATGTTTAAGAACAATGGATTTGAGTGATTGTTCAATAAAGATAATTCCAAGAAACATAAATAAATTGATGCATTTGAGATATCTTAATTTATCTCATAATAAAAAATTAGAAGAGTTACCAGAGACAGTGTGTGAGCTATATAATCTGCAAACGTTGGATCTGCGAAACTGTTCTGGCCTGCAAAAACTACCAAACAAGATTGGAAATTTAGTCAACCTTAGGCATTTGATAAACCACCAAACTTGTATAAGTTAAATGCCTAGAGGAATTGAAAGATTGACCTGTCTTCAAACATTAACGAAATTTGTTGTGAGCGATGGTAGCGGTAATGAGAAAGGTAGTTTTGAATGTTTGGCAAATCTGAAGCAGCTTAAAGGGTTTCTTAGTATAACAGGTTTGGGATATGTGAGAGATGGTGAGATAAAGAAAGGAGAACTTGCAGATTATAAGAATCTTTATGGTTTAAGTCTAAGATTTGATGGGTGGACAAATGATGACGATGAAGGACTTTTTAAAACCTTTGACCTACCTCCAAATATGGAGGAATTAGTGATACAGTGTTACACAGGCAAAACTATGCCCTCAGATTGGATTAATAAATTAGGCAAGTTGCGGATGTTAAAGCTATTGTCTTGCTTTGAATTTAAGGATTTCTCTGAGTTAGGGAAACTATCATCACTTGAATCTTTGATTATATGCAATATGAAAAGTGTGAAAAAGGTGGATAACGTACTTTTTGGAAAAGATACTGATGTGACTAGCTCATCCACACCAAATACCTCAATTGCGTTTCCAAAATTGAAGTATCTCAAGTTATGGAACATGTTAGCGTGGGAGGAGTTAAAATGGAGTCGGAGTAGTAAGAGTAAGAGTGTTAAAATCATGCCGTGTCTTCGTTACTTGGTTATTGATTCATGCCCAAAATTGAAGTCATTGTCTCCTCTAGGAGAGTTACCCTCCCTGGAATCACTCATTATAAAAAGACTGAATGTGAAAAGACCAGGTAATGAATTTTTGGGAGCAGTATCATCTGCTTCTTCGACGGTGAATAACTTTCCAGAGTTGAGAAATCTTGAGTTTGAGGATATGAGAGAGTGGGAAGAATGGGATGTTAAATGGGAGAAAAGAGTTATGCCAAATCTTCTTTCCTTGAAATTTCATTCATGTCACAATTTGGTGGCATTGCCTGACGACCTTCTTCAAAGGCCAGCGCTGCAGAAATTAGTTATCAATGAGTGCTCCTTTCTAGAAGAGAAGTACCTAAAGGAGACAGGAAAGGATTGGTACAACGTCTCTCACATCCCTTTCATTCAATTTCATTCTCACATATATGTGAATGGAATGCGTTTTTCCTTGTCCGATGTACCAAAACTCGACCCTGAGGTAAATTCTTTTCTTAATTTACAATCAATATTTCCTTTTACCTTATGTGTAATTAAGTAATGTGTTTATTTTATTCCATCATGTTAATTAAAAATCATCTGCGGTGAAACTGTATTTTTTATTTTTTACTATTCAGCTTCTGCATCCACCAGATCAAGGTGCGGCAAATTCCTCCGATAGCCTCAGCAGTGACTTTACTTCTTATGAATTATATACCTCTTCCTTTTTCTTCTAAAGCATGTAAGTTTCTTCTTTCTATATCCTCGGGCACTAACTGAGCATTCAAATTAGGCCAAATAACTATTTCCCACCCAAGGTTTGATACAAATCCAATTTCCCATCCGCTAACTATTGAAAATCTAAATATTCACTTATCTATTAAATTTCATTATTATTGTTAGAGATAAAATCATCATTTAGAAAATTTTGTTTATACTCATATTTTAGAATTACCCTAAAGTTTTAAAATATTTATTTTTGCCCTCTAACCTCATATTTTTCATGTTTAAAAACTGATTCCCCCCCCCCCCCCCACCATTCTAGGGTTTAAACTCTCATCCTTTTTTCATTACAACCGACCCCCAAACTTTCTAAAATATTTCAATTTCAACCCTTATCTCTCCCTCAGTTTTCAAATCTAATATCTGACGATTATTCACCGTCTCTAGCTACTAGCTCTCTCCATCCCGCCTTCCCTTTTTCTTTGGGCCACTCTCCCTCCCCTCTCCGACTATCTTTGTCTTAAACGAAGACTCGTCGTCTTTGTCTTAGAAGAAGACTCGTCGTCTTTGTCTCAAAAGAAGACTTGTTGTCTTTGTCTCAAAAGAAGACTTGTTGTCTTTGTCTCAAAAGAAGACTTTTTGTCTTTGTCTTAAACAAAGACTCATCGAATGAGTCTTCATCAGAAAAGACCAGTCATCTTTATCTTTGATGAAGACGACTGAAAAAGGAAGGGAGAGAGCTGGTGGTTGGAGATGATAGATGGTTGCCAGATATTAGGTCTGGAAATTGAGAGAGAGATAAATGGTGAAATTGAAATGTTTTAAAAAGTTGGGAGACTGTTGCAATGGGAAAAAAGATGATAGTTTAAAACCCTAGACTTAGGGGAGGGGGGGGATAAGTTTTTAAATATAGGAAATATGAGGTTAGGGGATAAAAAAAATATTTTAAAACTTTAGAGTAATTAAAATTTTTAAATAACGATTTTATCCCAGACAATAACAGTAAAATTTAACATATAAGTGGGTATTTGAATTTACGATAGTTAACAAGTGGGAAATCGGGTTTGCATCAAACCTTGGGTGGGAAATAGTCTTTTGGCCTTCAAATTATGTAACACTTACTAGTAATGCCAACTAACAGATTCGAAATTGTCACAGGGCAAAGGAAAATGCATTCGATCAAACTATTTGTAGTGATCATTCTTTGAGTTTGCATTCGGTTGGTGAGCTTCTATTATCTATATAAAACAATGTTTCCTTTTTTCCCATTAGATTTGCATTTTAATATCACAAAACATAAGGACCCTGAAGATATTCATGTGTATGGGAACAAAGCCAAAATTGTGGACGTGGAGACTAGCCTATGATTAATGCTTCATTGATGATTTTCAAAATGTTTTTATTTATTTATTTATTTATTTTGAATGAAATTTAGTGCATTAAATTGATGAATCATTCTTTGTGCTGGGTTTGTCAATCTTTGTGGATGAGAAGTTATTCTTTTTTCTTTATCTTTTCTTTTTTCCCTTTCCCTTTCCCTTTTTCTTTTTCTTTTTCTTTTTCTTTTCTTTTTGTCTGTAAAAAGTCATTAAAGATTGTTTATTTGATTTCAAGAGGCTTGAGAGCTTTGGGTGTGTGTAGCATCAAATGTAAGCTATATTTGAAAATTCATAGTGGAATTTTCAAAGTTCTTATACAACTTTGAAACGTGGACGTAGGTCAGGTTTATAGCCGAACCACGATAAAATTTTGTCTCTCTATTTTTGTGTAACCTTTTTATTTGTTAAAATTTATTTTTTATTATCATACAATTTCAAGGTAAACTTGACTTAGTTTTAAAAAAAAATTGATGATAACAACATGTCAATATGTTAATGCAATTCAACATTATCTTTGATTAGTTAAACACCATAGTCTCAGAATATTCGGGAAATTAAGCATACTTTTTCGAATTAATAAGTGTGCATAGAATTTGTTTCAACAATAACTATTTATACAACCCTTTAATTTCTATTGGTCAATAAATTCAAGTCATTGCCCAGTTCTTTAGGGCTATACAAAAACACCCAAGGTTATATCATAGATTACTAAGCCAAAAAGGGGAATAGTAATTGTTAAACCAATCAATTATATCACTGGTCAAGCAATGAATACATCATTTCAACAATCAATAAATCGATCAATCCTAATAATAAAGCAATCAATCAATCCCAACAAGTAGCAATCAATTTTTTGTATTTTCATTCATGCATATCACTTTATACTAGTATAAATACAATTCTTTTGTACATGAATTTATAAACTAGAAATACAATTTATTTATGTTATCATAGTTTCAGAGCAACCTATTGTGACTTCAATATTTCTTCTCTTTCAATAGACTTTCAGTTCCTAAATTTCTCCCTTTTCATCATGTTCCAAATGCAATCCAACGTATCTTAGCGTATTCCTATAATACTAGAGGGCACTAAGTATTGAGCCCAATGCACAACTTTCTTGAGGAGAGATTGAGATTTCAAGTACTTTGGTAGCCTCTATCAATGGTCTCTTTAGTCAATTTGAAGGTGTTAAAGATCTTTGAGATTTTTCAATTCAACAATTTTTATTTAGTGATTTTGCTTACACATATCAAGTTTAAATTAAATTTTATAATTTTGCTCATGCATTCTAAAATGACTGTTTTGTGGGATCATATTTCACAGCAAACCATAAATATCAAATTCTTAACAACTCGATTTTAGTTCCTTGACCCAAAAAAAAAAAATTTTTAACATTTAGATTATATGAAAAAGGATAATATATAGCAATAATAAACCTTTTAAAAGGTATTAATTGGAAGTCCAACACCTGAATCCTCACTTTGGAATACTTGAAAATTGTGTAGAGAATTAATTCTTATTCAACAAATAATTGTGAACGTTCATGGTAGTGAAAAATTATTTAAACCGTTTCAATTATTTTCTTTTTAGAGTATAATATCTCGTCTTTGTACTACAATTCTTACATAATACTGAAAGAGACTACTACCTTTGCAAAGACAAGTCAAAGCACAACTCATACAACAAATGAGTTTAAAAAATTGAGGCGAGCGTTGAGTATGGTGTTCATATAATTGCGAATGAAGTTGACTAATGGCAGAAGATGCTAGGGAAAATAAATAAACAATTATCTATGTCTATTCAACATGCGTGCATTTATGTGTTACACCAAATTGTTTGCAAATATCTTTGACATATGAAATCTGTCACTACCTTTGGATAAGGTAACTCAATAATAATTCTAACTATATTATATATGTCTTAAGTCAAAATAATATTGGGATTACGAATATTTTTAAGTTGGCCATCATATATGCGTATAGAGTTCTCATAATCAATGATAAATGTAATGATTCTACTATCTTAAGGTCATTCATCTAATTATATAAAGTAAAACAATAATAAAGAAATATAATTAAGATGATAGAGATTACAAAATACATCAACCAAATGATTGACTTTAAAGCACATATTCTAATAAAGTCGTCAGTAATACCTTGATTTCTTGAACTAGAAACCACTTGGCAATTTCCGTTTGGATTGATAAATGAGTACAACAAATGTATTTTCTTTTTAGGTTCACATTTCTCCCAATTTTAATAGGTAACTTCATCCACTTCCACATCTATACTTACAACAAATTTCTTGGTTTCCAAATGAAAGCATAAATCATGTAGCCTTTGCCTTTGAGACGCATAACCAAGAATGTCCCTTTCCTTGCCTTCTCATCCAACTTCCCTCCCTTCTTTGAGGGAACATGTACATAGCGCAAGGAACCAGAGACCCTTAGATGCTTTCCCAAAGGTTTGATATGTAACCAAGCTTCAACTAGTATTAAACCATGGATTAACTTTATAGATATTTTATTCATTAGATAAATTGTAGTATACATTATTTCTACCTTGAATGTCTTGGTAAGTTTTCTTTTAATCAACTGAACTCATCTTCTTAATTGTTCTATGGTTCAATTTTTGGAGACCTTAATTTGCTGACGTGTGTAACTCATCGTCAACTAATGGCTTATTCCATCTTCTTCACAAAATATATCAAATTTAATTGAGTTGTACTCTTTAATTTCCACTTTCTAATATGGTGGTCTTGATCTTGCATCCACTTTTATTCTCAACTAACCTCTTGAACTTTTTAATGATTGAGAAAACTTGAGACTTGTCGGTTCATACGTGAACCCGAGTCATCCTAGTGTAAAATCATCTATAAAGAGCAATAAGTAGAGATTTAGGCTTAAGAAGGTTGTCCTAATTGGTCCACATAGATCAATATGAACCAACTAACATAAATTTCGGATACATCTCTAACCAAACAATGTGATTACATAAATATTAGGGATCTCATATTAAGGTGCCCAAAACTCTTATGCCAAAGTATTGAATCATCAATTTCTTAGACATAAACATGATGGTTTATAGGATTATCATTAAAGGAGAAATTGTAATCAACCATTATAATTTTAACTATTTAATATCTTTGGCATTATATATCATGCAAAGGTTATCTTCAAAAAAATAATGAGTAACACTTGTTTACCATTTGGGCTATATTCAACAAATTTTGATCCAAATCAATATAAATAGAACAATTTGAAAATTTTGGTTCATTTTTTAGTCCAAATCGTCACTCTGCCCCTTCTTATAGATTCCACAATTGTACCGTTGCTATGCGTCACTCTTGTATTGATTAACCTATCAAGAGTGCTCAAAAGGTTGAATTTTGTGTTTTTGACATAAAGGTTGAAGCTTCACCTTGCATGTAGAGAAAGCAAACATGTTTTGAAATAATGATATTAGCACGGGTGAAACAAGAAGTTAAAATATAGAATCTCATTCATACAGTTAAAAAACTCAAGTTCAACTCCACAATTCTTACAAATGGATTTACATACACATAATAACACTTTATACCAATGTCTGTATTATTCACTTGAGTATGCATAATAACATCTTATGTTATATGCTCGTATTAAAGTAGGGTGCTGGTCTCTGTGATCAGAATGACAAATTATACAAGCTTAGTGTTTAAGTTTTACCAAATATTATTCCTTGTTGCGAATAATAATAATAATATATGTAACTAAATCAAAATTTCTTTTGTATAGGTTTATATATCAAATATTGTTTTCCTTAAAAAAAATTGCAACTAAATTAAAATTTCTTTTATATGGGTTTATGCAGAAAACTATCATAATGGGGTATTTTTATTGCAAAAAGAAAAAATAAATTATACATAAGATAAAATAAATTAATTTTCATTTATATTTAATTCCTCACATATCATTAAAAATGTTTACTTATCATCCAAAAAGCAAATCTCATATGTCTCGTTTTCCTTTCAACTGGTATGTTCTATATAGTATATATTCCCAAATAAATCTCATTCTAAAAAATTAAAAAAAAAACACATTATGCATTATTGGAGAAATTAACAAATTCAATATCTTAAATATCAAGTTTTCATGGAAAAATATTACATTTATAGATTAAGAACAAACTTATAAAATTATAAGTAATATTATTTGTATAAACAAATGAGTATTAATAGATGCTAACAAATTTACGTATTGTTATGTAATTAAGTAATATGATTATTTAATTTATCTATAAGTCAAAATCATTAAATTATATGATTACATTATCTATTAATCTATATTAGTTTGCATCTATTAATACATAAAATATTATATAAGAATATACATTTGTTGGTTGAAGTTGATATATACCCGCTTTGAATTGGGATCATAATGACAAATTAAGCCAAAACTAATCCACCAATGTACATCATTTTGCGGTCAACAAATAGCTTAAGCTCTAAACCCCAATTTGAACACTAAAACTATATTTTCAAAAGAAATTAAATGGTTAATTATTCACATAAATAGAAGACTACATTGGCCCACGGACCACTCAATTGTTCAATATCTTTTTATAAAAACAAGAATCGAAAATTAAAACTTGTAAAGATAGATTCTTACCTTGTAAAGGTCTTCATCTTTGGCCATGTGACTTGTGTAGCTACTCTCGACCAGCCAAGAAAGCATTGAGAATGATTTAGCAACAAATGATGCCATAAAGATGTGACATTCATGTTGTTAACTGTGTTCCATCAAGTTTCCTTGTTAAAGGTGCTGTCGGTTCAACTAAGTGTGCTTAATTCTGTACAACTTTTTAACACGTCCAAACTGCTTGTAAATAAATTATCGCCACTAAATTTTATTATAGTGCAAGGTTTAAAATTTTTTGGCTTGCCATAAATTTTAGCGGTTTTAATATAAATATCATAACCTAAATGTTACTAAATATTTTTATGACGTTAATCAATTTTTAATTTTTTTAAATCAGTATATTTTTTAGTGGATTTCAATATCAATATCATAATAAAAATATCACTAAATATTCTTATAACATTAATTATTATAAATGTCGCAATAACTTCTTATAATTTTCAAGGGTTTTTAATTAAATACTATAAAGAATTTCATTAAATATTTCGTTTTACTTCACAGTTTCATCATATATAGAGTGTGAAATAATCCTTTGGACTTTTTTAAATCCAATGATCCAAGAAAAAAGCTTTTCTCCATTCATTTACCATAAATTATTCCATCTGTTTATGGGGAGATTCAATAAAACGGCTCATACAATACTTGATCTGAGTTGAAAGATGACAAACTCAACTCGATAGGTTTAATATGTTAGAGATTGTCCACTCTTCTTTTTTTTTTTTGAACAAAATTAGAGACGTCTCCAAGCTTGGTTGTGATTATTACAAGAAGACAAAATATAATTGAACCAAACTATACGGTCAAATAATATTTGATTAGAATCATATTTCAAGCCCCAAAAGAAATTAAGATGATGATCTTAAAGATGATATGTGCTTTTGTAGTCTAATATTCTGGCCAAATTTTCAGCCACAAGAAATTGTCGAAACCTAATCATGACATTTTTTCTCGTGTTTATGGCACTGGAGCGGTCTAACCTAACCTTCTCCACCTAAGTTTCAACAACAACCAGAAGATTTCTGCTTGTTGACCAACAAACACTACTGGTCCATTTAGGTCAATGAACTGAATTATTGTGGTGATTTGTATACATACTGCCACAGAAGTTCGACCCAACTGTGGCCATGCATGAGTCTTCAATGATGATGGCTATTTCAGTGCTGTCTTGTGACCCATACGCAAGCGCAAACATTGAGTGGTCACTCATTTCATGCATGTGCGTTTCCATAGATACATCTAGGGTTCTCCCATTAATAATCAGAACTATCCCATGTGACAGTTTAGATCACTATGTTACTGAAAGAACAGTTTTAACAACATGAAACGTCCCATTTATAATTATGAGATCACAAAAAAGGGTTTAATCTATATAGCACGGAAATAGAGATATAAATATAGAAATAAAAATATTAAAACACATTTTTTAAAAAATATAAAAAATAAAAACATGTGAAATATATAAATATAAAAAATTGTTTATAAATAACAAAGTTTATAAAAGAAAATGATGTAAAATTAATTTTTAATAGATTAATTTTAAACTTTTTGTATTTATGAGTCGCCCTAAAATATTTTTCATCCTAGTTTTGAAGCATTTTAAAAACGAAAATGTTTTGGAAAGATAGAAAAGCAGCATGGGATAAGTTTTCGCACTTCCTGGGATTAATAGAAGGAATTAATAATAATAATAAGTTTGAAAACGTGCATGCCACAGTACGGGGACAATCTAATCGGTACTGAACAGAAGATAAACAAATGAATTAATAAATTTGATTCATTGAACATCAGCGTCTTCTTTCTTTAATATTTGCTGTTGCTTTCCTTTTTAATATTAATTTTCTTTCAACGAATCGAATGATTGTCGTAAATCTCCGGTCAAGTGTATAATAATTTGCCGCCAATAACGCCTTACGAATTCGCAAGAGGTCCACAATCAGCAATGAATGGCTTTATTTTGTCGTCTTCCTCGTTTATCAATTTTAATTTGTTTTCTTCTGATTTAGATTTTAGACCACAAGACTTTGGTTAAATTCTGCTTCAAGTAAAATTGTTTCACTACAATTTTTGGAATCGCATTGATTGGCAGCTGTCGGAGCAAGAGAACATGTGGTTGCAGGAGGCTATAAAACATAAAAGAAGCTGCCAAGGAACTTCAATGACAAACAACCAAGAGTCTTTAAATAAGACCTTGGCCTTCATCTAAAAAGACAAAGAGTATCATCTTCTTTATAAAGCTTTTCGTTTCTTTAGTTTCATTTGATATTGATTAAATACTTAAATAAGAAAAAAGAGATCATTGTAAAGAGAAAAAATTTTAGAGAGAAGCGATTATTGATAATAATGCTAGAAATAGTATTAGAGTTTAAAAACTAAAACCTAAAAAAAATTATATTTTAAAACTTTATCTTTAAAAAAGAAATAGTTAGTTTTTAAAGTTAAAAAATAAAATTTAAGTTTATTTTTATTATTATATTTAATATAATGAAATTGTTTTTAAAATTAATTATTTATACGTAGATAAATGAAATTTTTAATATGAGGAGATGAAAATTCGTGAAAAGAAGATATTTGGGTGAGAATAAGTCGTTTGGTCCAAAATTTACCACAAGGCTCTTGGCTTAAAAAAAAAAAAATTCTTGATGCGTGGATAAAATTTATTTCTTTCAATATTCTAATTTTGGGGGATAAATTATTGCAGAGTAGAGGAGGTTGACACGCAACTGCTGCATCATTGATGATGGCCTGCTTCAGGTTGAAGTTGATATGGCTAGCTGTAACCGACAGTTGATTGCCCCTTTCAGGAATCATTTGATGGTCCAAAATCAAAATGAACCAAATTACAAGGCCACTAATTATTGTTATGCATAATTTAGTCATTTCTCACAATGACAGCTTAATTTGCCGATGGCGCTCACGTTTTTGGTAAGTTCTTCATTTTTTCTCACAGTAAAAACTATAATGGTTTATATAAATAAAAACTCTCTCAAGATAAGGCAAGAATGGTTTCAGATTAATTTCTAGGAGCCTGGCTTGGTTGATTTTGAATGGACTGAAATTGGCAGCTATATTTAATGAATAATATTATTTTATATATGCTTCTGTATGTACATGATGTTAAAAATAAATCCGTGAAGCTTGCAAAATGCCATGTGAAGCAAATGATATCTACTTCGTTGGATTCTTGTTTTTGTAAGCAGTGTCATATTTGACAGGCTTACTTGAACATGCATCGCTAAAAAGGCAAAGTCTTGACTGCAAGTATTCGACGGACATGTTTTTGGTGAAATACTTAGCATAAAGCCAAAAATTTTTGCTTGATTCTGGGGTTGGAGGTGCAGCAGCCAGCTGTAATTACAGTTTTGCGCAAAGGACTATTTCCCAACCAACTTTTGACGCTTTCTCAAAATGTCATTCACAATAGTTTGAAATCCTTTATTCGCACTCATGGACCGTTAATGTGGATGATATCTATTAAGGTAGAGTTAAAATGATCATTTTATCCTTATTAGATGAAATAACAAAAATACCTTTCAATTAATTTGTAAAATTAGTGCAATAAATTTACATTAGGGTTTGATTGAAATTATCAATTTACCCCCTAGAATGTAATAACCTAACTTCTACTTTTATGCTTTATGCCTAGGCAAGACTGAAATTAGTTTTGTTCATGTTCATAACCTTAGACACCATTTTAAATGCTTTTGTTGATACAAGCATAGTTATATTTGGATAATTTTGCTGTTTAGATGTCACTTTAAATTCTAAACTGAAAAAGCAGAAACCAAAATCTAGAAACAATAAAAATACAGTTTCAGTTATCAATGCATAATCAATATGCAAACAATGTAGAAACCAAATTGTAAACGGTATGCTGGAAAACAATAAACTTTTAGAAAAAAAAAAGCAAAATCAATTAAATTCCAAAATCCAAATTTTAACCTATTAGTGCAGAAACCACAAAAGCAGGAACCAATGCAATAAACCAACACAACCAACAAAATATCATTATAACTACAATTATCAACGATAAAATATCAACAATACATCAATAAATGGTTTTGAACAACAGTAGTATATCAAAAAAAAAAAAAATCTACTCCAAAACTACTTATGAGCACTACATATTAATAAAACTGAAATTATCTTAACATTTTTCAATTCTGTCAAAAAAAAAAACCAATGCAATAAACTCTTCATGAAAGGCTAGAGAGACAGGTTTGATGTAGCTACTTGAATTAGACCCCTGAAAAAAAACATTTGCAACAATGAAACTTTCTTGGCACAACATTTATCAACTTTCAGATAGAAGGAAAAATATAAAAATAAATAAATTGAGTTTGAAGCTGTATTCTATTGCATAAATACTTGGATCATTAATATCATATTGTGAAGGTTGGCTAGAAGAAGTTTGTGTAAATTCTGCCCTTGTTGAGTGAGTTGTCATAGTTGGTATTGTCTTTATTTACAAAACAAAAAATTGATAGAATTAGTTAAGGATAAAAAGACCAAAGGATATGATAAAATAATAAAAAATGATGTATAAGAATTACCTTTTAATTTCTTCTATTAGCACTAGCAAGATTATTTTTGCATGATCTCTTGTTGTGATCAAATTCCTTGCATAAACTGCATTTGATGGTGGACATTTTTTTTCTCTTTGGTCTTTCATTAGAGTCTCCCATTCTTGCTCTTCTTGGCCTGCTAGGGGTTTAATATCCATGGGGTGGGAGCAGCTTGCTTTTAGAGGTGATTGGCCAATTCCTTTTATCTGCAATTAGATGAATTATTCCATAATATGTTGCCATGAATGTTGGAATTCTGAGTTTCTCATCAACAAATAATTCAAATGAAGAAAAATTCATATGCAGTATGGAGCACACTGCATGCTAACATGGGACACCAGAAATCTGTCATAGGCCAAAATCATAGCTTTTTTTCTAAAGATCCAATGTGTATGTTCTACTTGGCAAAATAGAGATATCAATGACTTCGAACTCCATCAGACCAGCATGGAAAATCCTCATATTTCTAATAGATTTAATATTCTTATTCAGCTTGGCCAACACCAGTGGAGGCAATAGGGTAACCCACTCTATCGCAGCCTTAAACCCACCTTGAATTCTTGTTATTACTCTTTTTCTAATAAAATTCCAACAAACTCAAAATTGGCATTTCTCTATCTTCTCTAAGCCAGCTATTGAAGGATTCACTCATGTTATTGATGATATGATCAGATTTGGCAATTGTATCAATTCCAAACCTAGACCACTGGTCAAGTTCATTTTTAATGATCCATTTATATGTTGTCTAATCAACCTCCCGTACTTTTATTAATGCATCTTGGAAATCAACCCTATTGGATGCTCTATAAACAGCCCAAAAGAGGTTCCTCATGCGTATCTTAGGAAAATGTTTCCTAAAGTTTGCATAAACATATCTTGAACTGAATTTGCTTTTAGCACTCGACCACTATGTTTCTAAAGCATTTATTAACCCTTTCTGCTTATCACTCATAAAAGTGATAAGCTTGACATCCGCCAAAAAATCATGTAATAAATTGATGAAATACCCTATGTGTCACTATTCTTAACCTCACGCACACAAATAACCAATGGGAATATCCCATTATTGGCATCCAATGAAATAGCAGACAGAATAACTCCCTCAAAATGGCCTTTGAGATGACAGCTATCTACTCCTACGAAATGATGACATCTCTCAATAAATCCCTTTTTTTGTGCTACAAAGCTCATAAAAAAACATATTAAATCTTGGACTTAATGGGATTTCTTCCCTAATGACTTTCAAAACAAATTAGAACCAGGATTACTAACCAATAAAATGTTACAATACTAAAACAACCAATTGAATGAGTTAGAGTGCCCATTTAGTGTCATCCTAGTTGCAAGTTTCCTAGTCCTATAGAGTTTTTTTGTTGTTAATCTTCAAAAAATTATCCATTTCCAGTTGGTCAGTCAAAGGTTTGATAGTTTACGATTGCATAAAGTTTTCTATCTTTTTAGTTATCTAAGAAACACTAACTACTAGGTTATTATGAACCCTCAAACAAGTGTGTGCTCGTATATTCTTATTTGGAAGACTATTGATCGACCATCATGGTTGTATAAAGATCAAACGGACAACCCTCTATTGTACAAACTAATTTTATTCGCCTTTCTTTTATTATATATCTTTTTTAACTGAAAGCCCCTTTAAACTGTGTAATCACTTAATTTTCCTGTCTGTACTATATGTAAAGGCTTTATCCTTCATAAACTTGGACAACCTTGTAGCAAGATCATATTCAAAACTTGATGAATTAGAATTTTCATCTCCACTGCCTTCTTCACAATTAGATAGACCCCTAGACTTTAAGTTCACACATTCACTTGTCTCTTCATTTTTATTGTCTACATCTTTTGCAGCTCTATTTTAATTTATATTTCTCACATCATCATCAACATCATTAAATTATGCATCTTCATAGAAGGCGTCGTTCCAATGACAACCATCATCATTATATTCAATATTAGACATTTCTATTTTATACTCATCAGATTCATTACTCTAATCAGATCATTATTGTGGAGACTATTTGAAGGTTGTAGAGGTTAGTGTAAGGGTCATGGTGGTTGGGCAAGCTATTGTTCAGGTTAGGGAGGCTATCGTGAGGGTTGTGTAGATTGGTGTGAGAGTTGTGGTAGTTGGGCAGGTTGTGTTCAGGTTGGGAGGTTGTCATGAGGATTGTGTAGGTCGGTGTAAAGGTTGTGATGGTTAGGTAGGCTATTGTTTAGGTTGGGATGCTATTGTGAAGGTTATGCAGGTTGGTGTGAGGGTTGTGGTAGTTTGATAGGTTACTATTTAGGTTAAGAAGGTTGTTATGAGGATTGTACAGGTTGGTGTAAAGGTTGTAATGGTTGGGCAAACTATTGTTTAAGTTAAGGAGGTGGTTGTGTAGGTTGGGCAGACTACTGTTCAGGTTGGGGAGGCTGTTGTGAGGGTTGTGTAAACTGTTGTTTAAGTGGCAAAAGGGTCATATTTCCAACTATCACAATGGGAAGGAATTCCACAAACATGTCAATATTTTACACTCCAGCTTTAATATACTCTTTAAACATATAACACATATATTTATCATTGTTTATGACATATCTCCCTACTCTATTAAGCTTTTTTGCTTCAATATTTATTTTCTCATCTAGATACAACTCCATTATTTTATTTTCATTGGCTATACATTTTTTCATGTCTTTAATGAAGATAATGTAACTATACTCATATGGATCAACATTGTTAATTTCACACTAAATATCATAGGGATTAAATTGTAAATTAAACTATATCGTGGGCAACATCCTATATGTGATATATCCCTAATTAAATGAATTTATATCAAGTGAATGTATCTAAACACATCATGTCAAACAATTTAAACAATGTTCATGTGATTTATTATGCAAACATTATTGGTACAAGGTGTTGTTAAACCAGAAGACCTGAAGGTATTACCTTTTCCTATCACGCTAGTAGCACTGCACTCCTAAATGTCCAACCAATATACCAAATAATGCATATTCATAACCATCAAACATTTCAAACATTTATTAACAGTAAGCATGTTTATCTAATCTAGTAGTACATATGTAAGCATGTTATACATATCATGAAAGCATATAAACAACATGCAAATATGTAAACCATTTGCATGTACACAGTTTGCAAATATGTAAACAGAATGCATTTATCATGCAAACATACATTTAGTAATGAATCAGTAAACATCAAACAACATACATTTAAACATTATTGGTACAGGTCGTTGTTAAACCAAGAAACCTAAAGGTATTACCCTTTCCTATCGTGCCAGTAACATTACACTTTTTGATGTCCAACCAATATACCAAATAATGGATATTCACAACTATCAAACATTTCAAACATTCATTAATAGTAAACATGTTCATTTAATCTAAAGAGTACATATATAAGCATATAAACAACATGCAAATATGTAAACTGTTTGCATGTTCATAGTTTACAAATATATAAACAGAATGCATTTATCATGCAAACATGCATTTAGTAATAAATCAGTAAACGTCAAACAACATACATTTAAACATTATTGATACAAGGCATTATTAAACTAGGAGACCTGAAGGTATTACCCTTTTCTATTGCACCAGTAATACTGCACTTCTGGATGTCCAACTAATATACCAAATAATGGATGTTCAATTACAAAGAAACCCTAATCAGAAGTTTTATTTACAATCAACAGTTAATTAAAAACATCAGATCTATTAGTGCACATAAAAACCACACATACACGATAAACCCTAAAAAACCCATCATGAACTACACAATTTTTCATGTGAAGCAACACAAAAATAAATGAATACGGTGAAGAAAAACAAACCGTAAGTACTGTAGCAACAGTACGCATGAAAGCATGCAAAACCCACAAGTAAATTTGTTAACCCTACTATATATGTAAAATACATCAATCTAGCATTAACCCTAAACCAACATAGCAAAAAAATCATAAAAACATCTGTTAACATCAACGCATTTATCCTTTTTACCAATAAAGTAGACAATCTTAAATGATTAAATGTTGAAATAATGTGCACGAAACAAGGAGATATGGACAGATCAAACCTTGAGGCCAAAGAACTTTTATAGCCCTTGGTTGGAGTACTCTTTGTCGTGATTGCTACTTCAAACAACACAAAAAACCACTATCTAAAAGTAGATGTCATAGGTTCAAAGCCAACAATAGAAAACCCTTCACGTTGTCATTAGTGGAAACATTACTTCATTCACCCTTGAAGATGTTGTTGTTAGTGTCGTCATCGCCATTTGGCAGTCGCGGTTCACCATTGTCCGTTTTTGGAACTCACGGGATGCTCAAATTTTAGAGAAAACATAGAAGGCAACCCAATCGTTTGAGAACAAAATGAAACCATTGTTCTCTTTCTTTTGTTCAAAATGCATTTAGAATTAGCAAGCCATGTGTCATTTTTTTGTTCGCTCTCCAAAGAATAAAAAATTCTTTTTGTCGTTGATATTTATTCAAAACCCATTAAATAACAAAAATGCCCTTACATGTGTCCAAATTTGATTGGCTTATCGATTCTGAAATTCTCCATGACCGTTGATTTTTATCTAAACAATATGAGCCATTGATTTTGAAAAATCATTGCGCATTAAATTCTCCTACAGGCACTGCGTCCAAGTGCGGCAAAATGCACCACCTCTTTGTTTTTAAATCAGTGCAATTATTTTGTTGCTCCCATGTGTCTTCATTTCGTTTCACCACACCATCCATCAAAAACAAGTCGCCAACAAATTCGCTACAACTCGCCAAAAATGCTTCCTTCCTCCATAAACTTCACCACACGTCATGCTTTGGTAGATAGCGTGCGAGATAACAGTCTGTCACACTTAATTTTTATTGGTTTAATAAACAAATTTTTTATTCGTTAATGTTCACGATTACTAAAATGCCCCTTTACTCAGACAAATTCTCGTAACGTTAACGGCTCATGGGTGGGATTGAACTGCCACGGGTGGGATTTTGAAAATGCATCAAAAGTTGGGTGGGAAATGGCTTGGACATTCGATATATAAGGACAAAAAATTGCCAACTTGAAATATAAAGCTGGTGAATGAACAAAAATGTTGGCAATATGTTGTAAGCATTGATAATTTATTGAATGCATCAGTTGCCGGCATAGTTTCTCTGGTTTCACTTCATTCAAAGTGAGTTCTGGTTGAATCTTATCTACTTGGGCTACTGAGTGGTGCAAAAACCAAAGTCACTTAAGCAACAATGGCTTTCTCGGGGAGCTCACTTGGTATCTTCTCAGGCTTTCTTCTTCTTGTTATTTGTACGAATCTTTTTTTTTTTTTTAAGTCTACATCTCTTTATGAGGTTCTCGTTATATAAGATTGTAGAATTCTGTTGTGTTGCAATACTGCAGGCTAATTGTTTGAAAAAGATCAAGCTTTTTGAACATTTGATGTATGGAACATACATATTGAATACATTTATACCATCATCTAGACATTCTTCACTTCTCTTCTTATTCTTCGATCATATTTTAGTTCAAGTATAGATTTTCTCTTCTGCAATTTCTAAAACTGTGTTTTTATGAGTTTTCAGAGAGGCTCTCTTGGATTTGTGGAGGCGAACTCGATGTTGGTTCTTTTTGCATTCAAAGAACCATCATAGACTTCATAAATGTAGTATTTCTTTGTGTTTTCTATCTGTCTTTGCTTGTAAGTTTTATCAGAAAACATCACAGCAGTGGGAGCAATAGAAGGGGCCGGCTTTCGGTAGTTGCTTCAATTTGTTGTGCTCTTGTTAGCATATTTTACTTCAGTAACGGTTTGTGGAATTTTGCAGCCAAAACTGAAGACTTTAATAATATGAGCTGGTTGATTCAGATTGTTAGAGGATTTATTTGGACCTCCCTGGCAATCTCTTTGCTCGTGAGAAGGTCCAAATGGATCATCATTCTCATCTCTCTCTGGTGGATGTCATTTTCTTTAATGGTTTCAGCTCTTAACATTGAAATCTTATCAAGAACAAAGAGTATTCAGATATTTGATATAGTGTCATTGCCTATCAATCTTTTGTTGCTCTTTTGTGCTTTCAGAAACTTCAGTCATTTTGCTTCACAACTTACAGAAGATAAGAGTTTATCCGAGCCTCTATTAGGCGAAAAGGCTGAGAAAAAGCAAACAGCTCTAGGCAGGGCTAGTTTTTTTAGCAAATTGACATTTTCTTGGATTAATCCTTTGCTTTCTTTGGGTTACTCAAAACCATTAGTTCTAGAAGACATTCCTTCTCTTGTTCCTGAAGATGAAGCCAATTTAGCATACCAAAAGTTTGCTAAGGTGTGGGATTCCCTTGTAAAAGTGAAGAACTCAAACGATTCTGGGAACTTGGTCCTTCAAGCCATAACAAAAGTTTACTGGACAGAGAATATATTAATTGCAATCTGTGCATTGCTCAGGACAATTGCTGTAGTAGTTCTTCCTCTTTTGCTTTATGCTTTCGTAAATTATTCCAACCGCAGTGAGGAAAATTTGCACCAAGGTCTCTCCATAGTGGGGTGTCTTGTAATCACCAAGGTTGTTGAGTCTCTGTCTCAGAGGCATTGTTACTTTGATTCAAGGAGGTCGGGATTGAGGATGAGATCAGCTTTAATGGTGGCAGTCTATCAGAAGCAACTAAAGCTTTCTAGCTTCGGAAGGAGAAGGCATTCAACTGGGGAAATTGTAAATTATATTGCAGTTGATGCCTACCGAATGGGAGAATTTCCTTGGTGGTTCCACTCAATGTGGAGTTTTTCTCTGCAACTCTTTTTGTCCATTGCTGTCCTTTTCGGAGTTGTTGGTCTTGGTGCCCTTCCTGGTTTAGTCCCCCTTTTTATTTGTGGACTCCTTAATGTGCCATTTGCAAAGATTCTGCAAAAGTGTCAATCAGAATTCATGGTTGCTCAAGATGAGAGGCTGAGGGCCACTTCTGAGATCCTAAACAGTATGAAAATTATAAAGTTACAGTCATGGGAAGAGAAGTTCAAGAACTTGATTGAATCGCTCCGCGAAAGAGAATTTAAATGGTTGTCTGAATCTCAGTTAAGAAAGGCTTATGGCACAGTCATTTATTGGATGTCTCCAACTCTCATTTCTTCGGTTATCTTCTTGGGGTGTGCCCTGATTGGAAGTGCACCGCTGAATGCTAGCACCATCTTCACAGTTCTTGCCTCACTGAGGAGCATGGGAGAACCTGTCAGAATGATTCCCGAAGCTCTTTCTGTGGTGATCCAAGTCAAGGTTTCATTTGATAGGATTAATGCTGTTCTGCTGGATGATGAACTCAAAAATGATGATGTAAGTAGAATTTCAATGCAGAATTCAGAGAGAAGTGTAATTATAAAAGATGGCAATTTTAGTTGGGATCCGGAGCTCCCCATTCCAACTCTGAGAAACGTAAATTTGGAAGTGAAATGGGGGGAAAAAATTGCTGTATGCGGGTCAGTTGGGGCTGGAAAATCATCTCTCTTGTATGCCATACTTGGAGAGATACCCAAAACTTCAGGAACTGTGAGTTGTAAACAACAATTTTAAGCATATATTATGCTCTAAGTTTGTGATACTAAATTTAATGTTTTGATGCCATTTAACAGGTTAATGTATATGGCTCCATTGCATATGTATCTCAAACTTCTTGGATCCAAAGTGGAAGCATTCGCGATAATGTTCTCTATGGGAAGCCAATGGACAAGGACAGATATGATAAGGCTATAAAAGCATGCGCGTTGGATAAAGACATCAATAGTTTTGACCATGGTGATCTCACAGAAATAGGTCAGAGAGGGCTTAACATGAGTGGAGGACAAAAACAGAGAATTCAACTTGCTCGAGCTGTCTATAATGATGCCGATATCTATCTCCTTGATGATCCTTTCAGTGCAGTTGATGCACATACCGCTGCAACTCTATTCAATGTAAGAAAAACACATTTTTAAGCCTCTTTTAAAGCATTGAAACAATTTACTCATGTTATGTGATTACAGGATTGTGTCATGGCTGCTTTAGAAAGCAAAACTGTCATTCTAGTGACTCATCAAGTGGAATTTCTCTCTTCAGTTGATAAAATTCTGGTAATCAAACTCTAATTCCTGTGACTCATTTGATGTAATTTTATTAATTTAAATTAAATGATCCTGTTTGATCATAGGTTCTGGAAGGTGGACAAGTTATTCAGTCAGGAAGCTATCAAGAGCTCTTTTTGGCTGGTACAGCATTTGAACAACTTGTGAATGCGCACAGAGATGCAATAACAGTATTAGATCCTGCGAATAATGAAGGACAAGAAGGAGCTGCAAAGGAAGATAAAGACAAGATGGTTAGAGCAGAGGAGCCCAATGGGACTCACATTGTTAAAGAAAACAGTGAGAGGGAGATTTCCGTGAAGGGTTTGCCAGGAGTACAACTAACAGAGGAAGAAGAAAAAGAGACTGGTGATGTCGGATGGAAGCCATTCCTGGATTATCTCCTTGTATCAAAAGGATCCCTTCTTTTAGGTTTAGGCCTATTGGCTCAGGCTGGATTTGTTGCTCTTCAGGCTGGTTCAACTTATTGGCTAGCATATGCCATTCAATTTCCTAAAATCAATAATGGCATTCTAATTGGTGTCTACTCTGGCATTTCAACAGCCAGTGCTGTTTTTGTATATTTTAGATCATTATCTGCAGCACTTCTGGGGCTAAAAGCTTCTAAAGCATTTTTCTCTGGTTTCACTAATTCGATATTTAAAGCTCCCATGCTTTTCTTCGACTCTACTCCTGTTGGGCGGATTTTAACCCGAGTAAGACAATCTCAAGTACACTCTTCGAAAATGTAATTTAACTGTAAATTAACATTTGAAGATCTCAACATTCCTATTTTGCAGGCTTCATCAGATTTGTGTGTCCTTGATTTTGACATACCGTTTGCGATTATTTTTGTGGCTGCTGCTGGTGTTGAAATGATAGCAATTATTGGAATTATGACCTTTGTAACATGGCAAGTTCTCATTGTGGCCATTCTTGCTATGGTTGCAGTGAAATATATTCAGGTGGATTCAAGTCCTACTTCTTGATTTCTGCAATTTCTCTTCCACAGAATGGAGGCAAATACTGAGCTATTTCATTTCAATTCTTTTTTTTTTTTTTCTCCTGAAGGGGTATTACATAGCAACTGCAAGGGAGCTAATCAGAATAAATGGAACAACAAAAGCTCCTGTTATGAATTATACAGCTGAGACATCACTTGGAGTGATCACAATAAGAGCCTTTAATATGGTGGATAGATTTTTCCAGAACTACTTGAAGCTTGTTGATACAGATGCCATACTTTTTTTCCATTCCAATGCTGTCATGGAGTGGCTAGTTCTCAGAATAGAAGCAATTCAAAATTTTACTCTCTTCACTGCTGCTTTCCTCCTTGTATTAATTCCTAAAGGCTATGTAGCTCCAGGTAAAATTACTCATTGAAATTGTTGTGAACACTATCATAAATTTCCAGATTTTTTGGAAGATTTGTATGGCTCAAATTTCTTTTGCAGGGCTTGTTGGACTCTCTCTTTCTTATGCTCTTTCACTAACGGGCACCCAAGTTTTCATGTCGCGATGGTACTGCTACTTGGCAAACTACATTATTTCTGTTGAACGGATCAAACAGTTCATGCACCTACCACCAGAGCCTCCAGCTATAGTAGAAGACAAGAGACCACCGTCTTCATGGCCTTTTAAGGGCAGGATAGAACTGCAGGAACTGCAGGTATGCTACCTAATGAATGTAATGGTTACCACGAATATTTTCCAGTGAGAACCATCTGGATATCACTTTTGATCACTAAAGCAAGAATCCATTTACAATTTAACTGTTATTTCTGCTGTTTGGTTACAGATTAGGTACCGTCCTAATGCACCATTGGTACTCAAGGGAATCACCTGCACATTTAGTGAAGGCACCAGGGTAGGAGTAGTGGGAAGAACTGGAAGCGGCAAAACCACACTTATAGGTGCTTTGTTTCGTTTGGTCGAGCCTGCAAGTGGTACAATTCTGATAGATGGGCTTGACATCTGTTCAATTGGTCTTAAAGATTTAAGAATGAAGCTCAGCATCATCCCTCAAGAACCAAGTCTTTTTCGAGGTAGTGTTAGAACCAACTTGGATCCTCTAGGCCTCTATTCGGACGAAGAAATATGGAAGGTGTACTAGCTGACTCTAGCTTTATATTATTGATTTCATAATTTTAAAAAATGACTTTGTCTCTTATGTATTAGCCATTAATCACACATTGTGATATGTTTTTGATTTGTAGGCTCTGGAGAAGTGTCAGCTCAAGGCAACAATCAGCAGCCTGCCTAACAAACTAGATTCATCTGGTAAGCTAATTTCAGAACAACTGTAGTTGTGTATTGATTTCCTGTGTGTATCTCAAGCTGAATGTGTGATTATTATGGCTGGGATGCAGTGAGTGATGAAGGCGAAAACTGGAGCGTGGGGCAACGCCAACTGTTTTGCCTTGGAAGAGTCCTCCTGAAGAGAAACAGAATTCTAGTTCTAGATGAAGCTACTGCTTCAATAGATTCTGCAACAGATGCCATTTTACAGAGAATTATTAGGCAGGAGTTTGTCAATTGCACGATGATCACAGTAGCTCACAGAGTCCCAACTGTTATTGATAGTGACATGGTCATGGTCCTCTCTTTTGGTAAGCCTCTATTTCTCACTTGAATCACATTCATGGAACATTAACAATATTGGATCAGATGAAAGAGAACTGAAACCGACAAGAAACACCCCTCTTGTTGATTGTACATGTTGGTTTATGATTTCCAGGGAAATTGTTAGAATATGATGAACCATCAAAGCTTATGGAGACAAATTCATCCTTTTCAAAGCTGGTGGCTGAGTACTGGTCCAGTTGCAGGAAAGGAAACTCCTACCAAAACCTGACAACCAGCAGTGATGATAGTATAATTAGAATATAAAAGAGAGTTAAGCAATCGGTATTGTTGTCACTTAGCTAGCATTTTTACAGGTTATTTGTGTATTTGAATGGTACAAGTATTTTGCAAAGGCTGTTCAGTGTGCATGTATCAGTTATTGTGAACAGAAATAAAGATGTATGTAATGTAATAGAATATGATTCTGGATTTTTAGAAGATATATAAAATATGGGTTGATTTCCAGTCCCTCAATTTTCACAAGCTAAGTCATCATCCCCGTCGGATGAATCTTAAGCTTTAGCATTTTGGCCAAACAGCTGGAAGTTTCTGGTGATTTCGGACGAGTGGAAATTTAAATAGTAAACAGAAGACGCTAGTGCAATTATTTCAATGGTCATGGTGGGACAAGCTTTATGACTATACAAAATGTGATATCAATTCCTGTTAATCGGCTGACAAGGGTCCTTGTTGATCTCTCCATTAATACTGTATTATTATTTTTTTTTTAAATTTAAAGTAGGATTTCTCAGAATCAGCTGGAGCTCTAGCTAATAATTCAATACCCGTCTAAAGTCTGTTTCGGACAATTTTTTATAGTCAAATGAGAGATTTGTAAATGTTTTTGTCTTGGTTAATTATATATGTCTTTGTCAATATAACATTAAGACAAAATAAGTTGCTTAGTCAGGATCATACTGTAATAATTGTCATTTTCTTAAATATTCCAATATTCGAATTCCCTGTCACTGTTTCACCATAAGGAAGACAAGTCCCATTTCAAAGTAAATCTGAGGCTTTCATTTCTCCTCAAGAAGGCAACAAAAATGGTGAAAGCTACTCTATAATGTTAACCCAAGTGACAAAAACACCAGCAATTTAATAGTGGCTTAAATTTAGCCACATGTTCAACAGTATAGGATACACATTGTGCTTGACTCTAATGGCCCTTTTGTCCACCAATATCTTTCCAGTTCATGAACTTGTGGATGATGATAATAAACTGATAACATTGCTTTTAGCCTTAGACTGTTTCCAAATTTTCATTTCTGCCATAATAATGCTCAAGAATTTGGTGGGTTTTCACATTTGAGTGTGTGTATATTATGAAGTTTGGTGACCAAATTCAAGATAAGAAATCAATCCCATATCAAAAAAGAAAAAAAGATTTTATCCACTCGATAATTTGGTTCATTAGAAAAACTTTTATGTTTAAAACTTAGAATTCTTATCAAATTGATGGGCATTTGATTTGAAAAATAATCATGATTTTGTTACATGCTTACATGTTATTTTTATTTATTAATTTTTTTAAAAATAATCTCATTTTTAATTAAAATGACAATTACCATTAATATTTTGAAAAAATAAATATATATTGACAAAGAGGAAGCAATTTATAAAAATAATTTAATTAATTAATTTTATAATTTAATAATATCAAAAAACCTAAAATTATTAGAATAAAAATATTATAAATTATAAACAAAACAAATGTTAACACATGTTAGTTTAATCAAACTAATACTAATTTATACTAATAATAATTTTTTCAAAGTATTTAAGTAAAATAATATTTAATATATTTTTATTAATACCGACCAAATGTAATAATTATTTATATAATTTATACTTAATAATCTTTTAAATAACCTTATATTTGTGCTAATATAATCAAATGAATCCAAAGATAAATGTTTTTAATTTGTATGTCCAAACATAATTGGGGTTTAGCTTTATTTACCATTGGGCAAGGACAATTTCCCACTCAAGTTTTAGTTCAATTTTAAAAATACATCCGTAACAGATAAAAAACTTAAACACTCACCAATTTCTAAACTACTATTAAATATAAGAGTAAAACTTTTATTTAACAATAATATTAAAAAATATATATAATTTTATCTTATTTTCTTTCTCAGGTTTTAAAAATTAACATTTAACTCTCATACATAAACTTTGAAAAGTGACTTCCCCCCCTCCAAATCCCTAATCTTTTCTTTACTCCTCCCTCTTGCCACTAGCGACTAATATGGTTGGTTGTTGGATGATGCTCATCGTCCCTTTACTGGATGATGTTTATTGTCCATTCTAGACAAGAAGTATTGTCCAGATCTAGGTGACAGTCGTCATCCTTGGACAACAATCATCATTCTTTGACGACAGTCGTTGTCCAAAGATCGTCTTCTAGATGACTCCATTATGTTCCTCCACTGTTGGTCAACTGTTTACAGAAGAAAGTCATTGAATTTTAGGGGAAAAAGTAGATTTTTCAAAATTAATTTAGGAAAAAATTTAGTTTTCCAAACTAAAAGGGATAAAATGAGATATAATTTTAATTATTTTAATATTACAGATAAAATGACAAATTTACTTCTTAACACTAAGGGAAAATTTATGGGTGTATTCTAATAAATTAAAACTTGAATGGATATTTGAGTTTTTGATCTGTTATAAATATATATACATCATTTTAACAAAACTTGGGTGGGAAATTATCCTTTTCCCTTCACCATTTGTATGGGCTGACGTAATTGACAACAAGAAGTCACAAGACTCATGTAACTTGGGCAATGTTACACTTTTTTGTGCCACTCTGCTATCATATTTGCATCCGCCTAAAATGAAAATTATCCTGTATTAATTATTGGGGAACCGGGAGAGCTTGTGGCAGAGCCTCATTTGCAGCAGCAGGTGACATTATTTGTAACTTGCAGTCTTCAGAAATCAATTGAGCAGAATTGCTATTGCTATCTTCTGCTGAAATTGAGTTGACCAGTCTTAGAAGAATCTTCTCAAGACCTTCACCATCACTCCAGCTATGAATCTCCGCCTTTACGACCATTGGATTCCGGCAAATCAGATCCCAAACGGGGAAATTCTTCCTCGGCATCACATGATCTCCCTCCACAAGCTTCAAGCTTGGACAGTAATCACCACTGCCATCACCCAGGTAGATTATCTTCTTATTGCTTCCATCCTTGGATAAAGAAGCCTGGATCCTTTCAATAATCAAACCCTGTTGACAAAGTCAAATTTCCTTTTTAATTAATACGTAAAAGACAATAAGCTGACAACAAATTATCAAAATTGATTGAATAATCAAATGCCTTGCACATATTTGGAGGGCAGAGATGGCAGCCATGAGCAGCAATGGCGAAGTCAAGATAAGGGGAGATTCTGAGCCTCCCTTCTTCATCAACAAAGCTGGGATTAGTGTTAATCTCAGAGAAACAATCCCTGATCCCAAGATGTTCCAAGATTGTCTCAATGAAGAACACATTAGCATCACTAACAATCCTCAAATCACATCTGAAAAAAAAATCCCATTATAACAAATGAATGTCAGTTTTTTTTATTTTTCCTCTGAAAGATGCAAAATTTATCTTCAAGAATTGGAAAATTAACGATCCTTCATTACCCTAAATCATGGGCTGCATTAATGGCATGGACAATCCTGGGATGAATAGGAACCTGTTTCAGAGCCTCAACAATGTCTTCAATGGTCTTGCCTTGAGCATGAAGCTCATCCATCATCCTGTCCTGGAAATATTCAAACAAGAAGTATAAACTTCGTGCGGAGAATTTCAAGAAAACTAACAAAATTTATCAGAAAGTGAAAGTGTTACACTGACCATGAGAGAGTTCCAGGGCATGGTGGGGAGGAGCTGATTGAACAAGTCTGTAGCTCCCAAGTGATCAACAACCCAATTATCGCTGTCGACGTCAATAATGGTATTGTCAAAATCGAAGATTACAACAATGCCGGCCATGGACATTTTACTCCAAATTGGAGAGAAAAGAAGAGAATTCTAGACGAACAATTTTTTTATAGGTTACAGGGGAAACTGAGAAGACTATTTATACTCAGAAAAGTGGGCACAATCCTGAAGAATCACTGTTATGCCGAAGGAATATTACGTGAAACAGGTAAAAAACCTAGTTTGGCTTCATCAATCTAGAATAAGCTCTTATTAAATAAAACAATGGGTAAAAAACTTTATGTTATAATAAAATTTTATTCACAAATAATTAGTACAAATTTTATATAAATAATGATATCTAATTATATAATTTTAAATTATAAGTAAAATAATACTATTATATTATATAATAGTATATCACGTGCACAAATATGTTTGGCTATCCATCCGATTTGGTGACAATGATTAACCAAAGTTGTTGATGGGTTGTGGTCAACAGATCAAAGGGTCAAAAGAGCCAAGATCATCAGAATCCGGAAACGCTGGAATAAAGGAATATTTTTTAGGATTTAATCAATTATACTAATATATAATATTTGAATAAAATTATATAAATACCCTTAAATTATTAAAACTAGAAGATGACTTTGATAGTCGGATGAGAATATAATTTTTTCAAACTTAACAGATGAGAATTGCTATTAATCAAGCTGTGGGTGGGAACTAGTGATTTGGCCTATTTTATATTAAAGTGTTAGTAAGTTAGGTTGATTGGAAAGATTTACGAAAATTAAGTGTCAAATTTTTAGGCCAAATAATTATTTGCCCCAAGTTGTGATGAAAACTTATATGACCACAATTTAAATTTGAAAAAGTCATTTTTCACTGGTTTGTCAAAATTAACCGTTAGTTTTCACTAATATCTCTTTTTGTTTAAATATTATAATAAAGGTTAACTATTATTCTTTCTTGAAGCTTAGAATATTACAACAATATTTAGGCCAAAGGACTATTTCCCACCTAAGGTATGCTGCATTCACAAGTTTTCCCTCTTTAATTTTGATAACCTCAAATATTCACTCATGATTAGTTAAAATTAATAGTAGTAAGGGGCGTTTGGTTTGGGTAATGTTTTATTACCAAAATAGAAAGATTACCTTGAAGATAGATTATTTAGAAGATTACTGAGTATAAATGATTACTATATTTGATAAAATTTGGTAGGTTTAAATAATTATTGTGTTTAGTTAAAGGTAATAAAATATTATTAGTAAATTATTTTACTTAAATGCCCTTGAATATAATTATTTTTAAATATTTTTATATTATTTATCATATTAATTAAAAATAAATTTATTTTTATCTCAAAAAATTAATAAATAAGAATATAATTATAATAAAATTAAGATTACTTTGGTAAACTTTAAATACCTAAGATGAAGGTAGTAATCCGATTACCACCTATATTACCTATCACGTCAGTATTGGTAATAGAATATTACTGTACTCTTTTATTACTGATAAATCAAACAAGGGAATAAAAGATAGAATACCAAGGTAATATTCAATAACTTGAACCGAACGCCCCCTAAGGGTAAAATCATTTTTTTTTCTATAATATTAAAAATAAACTAAAATATAATCTCTTTTTGCCCTCCTAAACTTTCCCCTAACCTAAGTTTTAAAAAATGACAGTTTTCCCATAGGGTTTCATTTCAAGATCTTCAGCATCATCTCCGGCTCCATTGTCGGCGATCTCTCCCTCCCAAAGTTTTATCTCCCTCTGGCGGTCTCTCTCCTTCCATTTGGATGTCGGATCGGCATTAGAAGAGCTTCGTCAAGGAGACGAAGTTGTAGTCTTCGTTTGGGAAGACAGTCATCTTCCCAGAGGTCTTCTTTTGGGAAGACAATCGTCTTCCTAGACGAAGACAATAGCTTCATCTTCGTCTAGGAGGACGAAGAACTTCGTCTTCCCCGATGAAGCTCTTCACCTTCCACGGCTCCTCCGATACCAATCGAATGTCCAAATGGGAGAAGAGAAACCGTCAGAGGGAGAGTTCGCCGACAATGGAGCCGGAGATGATGTCAGAGATCTCGAAATGAAACCCTAAGGAAAAATTGTCATTTTTTAAAATTTAGGCTGGGGAAAACTTTTAGTTTTTAAAGTTTAGGGGGGCAAAAAGAGATAAAATTTTAAGGAGTTAAGATCTCATTAATTTTAACTTTTTATGGGTGGGTATTTGAGATTATCAAAGTTAAAACGGGGAAACTTGGGAATGCAACATACCTTAGGTGGGAAATAGTCCTTTGGCCTAATATTTATGTCTAACTTAATTGTGAGGGTATAAATTTTATTTTCTAAAACTTATTAGGGGAAAATATATATGTTTTCTATCTTGTTAAAAAAATTATTATATTTACTCTCGTATATTTTAAAATTTTATTTATAGTTCAAATAGTTTGTAATATAATATTTAAACCACTATTTTGTTACATTTTGTTCAATTCTATAGGGGTATAATTGCCATTTTTAAAACTACCAAGGGGCAAAATGGAATTTTAAAAATTTTAAAACACCTCTGAACTTTTTTTAATTACCAAAACCCCCATAAAAATCACTTTAACTACCCATAATATTTTCAAAAATATAATTTATCCTAAGCATACAATTATATGTCATTGACAATCTTAGAAATGCCCTCCAAGTAACAAAAAATTCACTTTACTATATTTTAATGATCTCTACTTTTATGGTAAGTGCATGTTTAAAAGAGAATTTGTGTCTAATAAGATTCTAATGGGTTTAAAATCCTGCATATGAAACATTGCAAAATTCTTTCAAAACAACTTGAGTTGTCTAGGCTTTCCCATTACTTCTATCTTCAAATACCACAATCTTGAAAATCTGATTTACAACTCCAGAGTCTTCCATTTTAAACTCCCTAGCCAAAAAAAAAAATGCATTTCAAGTTTGCAAGACCATTCATATTGGCATTTGTATCTAATACATCATTGAGAAACTAGTGTTGGGGTCATGCCCTAAGACTACAATGCATTCAAAGATAGTGTAAAAAATTGTTTTATTTATCTCACAATCTCCTTTATTGCATATTTAAATGTATGTTTTTACATCAATGATAAAGGTTTTAAACCTATTGTATTAATCAACTATTGTATGAAAGAGTCAATGAGAGATATCGGATTTTTTCGTAACTCAAAATTGTAACAGGAACTGGGCATTCCATTTCAATAATCAATAGTGTTGTTGTGTTGTATGCCTCTAAGAAAGTCAACTGAAACTGATAAGAAACACCTTCTGGCTGATTGTTCTGTTGGTTTATGATTTCCAGGGAAGTTTTTAGAATATAATGAACCATCAAAGCTTATGGAGACAAATTCATCCCTTTTCAAAGCTGGCAGCTGAGTACAAGTCCAGTTGCAGGAAAAAAACTCCTACCAAAACCTGACAACCAGCAGTGATGATAGTATAATTAGAAAATAAAGAGAGTTAAGCAATTGATATTGTTGTCACATAGCTAGCATTTTTATAGGTTATTAATGTATTTGAATAGTATAAGTATTTTGCAAAGGCTGTTCTATGTGCATGTATCAATTATTGTGAACAGAACTAAAGATGTATGTAATATAATAGAATATAATTCTGGATTTTTAGAAAATATATAAAACATGGGTTGGTTTCCAGTCCCCTAATTTTCACAAGCTAAGTCATCATCCCCGTTGGGTGAATCTTAAGCTCTAGCATTTTGGCCAAAGAGATGGAAGTTTCTGGTAATTTTGGACGAGTGGGAAGCTTTACCCAATTGGTCAATTGATTTGGTTTTGTAACAATCGTGGATTATAAAAACGGGTTGTCGTTTGAAAATCACCAACCATTTCTTTCTTTCTTTTTTTTTTTCATAATGAGAAAACTTTATTTTAGTTAGACCAACTATTTGAGTTATTGATCAGTCCGAGAATCATTACACCAATAACCTCTTTGAGATATCTTTTCTATCTCTTAATTGACTTATCCTCTTATTAAGAGTGTGTGTTAATTTCTTAAAAATAGAAAGTGACAATGTAATAAAATAAACATATACCATCTCTAAGTTACCATGACTCTCTCCATTGTTTATCAAAATACTAGATAATCTTTCTCCATGATTTTGATACTGTTGTCTTAGCAGTCTAGAAAATTTTGCTTTTTTGGATTGTTCTCCCATATGGTAAATTCAGGTTAATTTTTGAAAAAGTTACACAAGTTCTTAATATGATTTGTGGCCTTCAGTATCTTACTCTTATTAGGCTTGATATTACATATTTTTGTTGTGAATTACATTGTTCAGTGATTATCTGCTATACTCAAAGAGACTTGTGTAGTGAAACACAATTTTTTGTACATTAGGGGCACCATGTTTAATGGTTTCAACTTCATCATGACTTCAGTCTTCATCTCTTGGTTTATTTTTATGTTGATTGAGTTGTCGATGTTTCTACTCGGTGATCTATTACTAAAAATTATGTTTTTCTTGATTGTAACCTTGTTTGTTAGATTGTAAAGAAACAAGTTGTTGTATCCTAATCTAGTATTAAGTTAAAGTATCAAGTCTTTGTTCATGTTATTATTGATGTTTGATGGTTCCATTATCTTTTGTGTGAAGTCAACATTTTTCTTTGCTCTTTTTTGATATTTGCTCTGTGATAATAAGTCTGTTTTCTATATGACCACCAATCTTGTTTTTCATGTTTGCACTTAACATATCAACATCAATGTGCGCTTCATAATTGAGTTAGTAGCTTGTGGAGTTCTTTGCCTGCAACATGTTCCTTTGGTCTCTTAATAACTTGCAGATATTTTTATCAAGGGTTTATCATATAAGCACCTCTATTATTTGTGTCTCTAATTGCAGCTTCGTGCTCTCCCACTAAAATTGTTGGGAAGAGTTAAGTGAATATACAATTTGGTTTTGTTTTGATTCATTGCATCTACTTATTTCTGTATTTTGATTGTGACTGATTGTAATTCGATCAATCCATTTTTATAGGATTATGATTCCTTATTGGATTGTATTGTACTTGTGAAAATTATATACATAAATACAATTTTACTCATATTTGTACAATCACCACCACAAATTAGTTTATTCATCAATGAACTTGTTAAATTACGTAGCTCATAACTCAAACAAATTGAAAGAGAGAGAGATAATTTATATATAAAATTAATTACTCCAAGTCATGAGCTGACTTAATGGCTGGAATAAACCCGGAATGTATAGGAGTTCGCTTCAGAACTTCTGTAATATCCTCGATCGTTTTGCCTTGATCATGAAGCTCTGCCAACATTTTATCCTGCAGATTCTGTGCATTAAATAACATGAATTCAGCAGAGTCTTGAAGGAAACCAATCAAGATCTTGCATGCAATATTATGGACTAATTACCATGAGAGAGTTCCAAGGCATGGTATGGAGGAGTAGATTGAACATCTCAGTGGCACCTAACTAAACAACCACCCAGTTATCACCATCGCAGTGGCTTATCAAAATCAAAAACCACCAAATTCCTGCTATTTCTGCTTGAAGAAAAACTATTTTTAGGTTATTACAAGAAAGAGGGTTTTTTATCTTGTAAATGGTATAGGAAGTATATGTGGAGGTCACGTAAAAATAACAGCTGTGATTTTCGAAATATGCCAAGGGACTAATATTTCATCAAGATCAATTTACTGTTGGTTAAAGAATTCATGAGAGCAGGCCATTTCTGAATTTTGAATGAGTCACTTTAATACTGTGGACCTTTTTGGCCAAAAATAAATTCGGATGCTTCCTAGAAAATATAATGTCATGTACTCATTCTAGGTTTATTAAATATTTTTATCAAATATGATATATTGACATGAATATTATATATAATTTGATGCCTACTTTTAGACTCCAAAATCACTTCTATTGTTCAAATTTTTATCATTGAATTTTCATATGTAGTTACCATCCAAAATGTTCAAACTTAATATGTGGATGATAACAGTGATAAGATAGAAAATTTTCCACTATTCCCTGATGCTGTTATTTTTATGATAGAGATCAATCTAGCTACCTTATATCACAATTCAAAATCTTACTTTATCGGGGATGAATTTGAAGGTCAAAAACCAAAGCTGCAAATTGCACCTGGTATGGTAAATTGAAGAAGATGGTCTGAAGTTTCAAATACGCGGAGGCTAGTAAATTAAACAGTAAACAGAAGAAACTAGTGAAATTATTTCAATGTTTATGGTGGCACAAGCTTTATGATCGACTTGTATGCAAAATGGGATGTCAATTCCTGTTGGCTGACAAGAGTCCTCCTTGGTGGCTCCAGTGATTTTTTTTTTTCCTAATTTACAGTAACATTTCTCGGAAACATCTGGAGCTTTAGCTAATAATGCAATTCAATGCATGCACAAAGATATATATATATATATATATATATATATATATATATTTTTTAATATGAACTATCGAATATTTTACCTTGTCTTTGTCCGTTTGACATGCTGACATCCTAAACATGTCCACCTCTAAAGTTTGCTTCCCACAATTTTTTATAGTCATATGGGAGATTTGTATATGTTTTTGTCTTGGTTAATTATAATACATGTCTTTGTCATTATAACATTAAAAAACAACAATAATCTCAAGTGTCGAAGGTTTAGGTTGGAGGTTGTCTTATGTTAATTAACAATTAGAAGACGAGAAATTAGGTCAAACAGAAAAGAGAAAATAGAGGCTGTATATCAAGAATGTTGAGCTAAAAATATGGTCAATAAACGATGATATAATAAGTACAATTAAATTGCTTAGTCACTAAAGATCACAGTGTAATTGTTTTCATTCTCTTAAGTATTCCAATATTCGAATACCCTGTCACTGTTTCACCATAAGGAAGACAAGTCCCAGTTCAAAGTAAATCTGAGGCTTTCATTTCTCCTCAAGAAGGAATAAAAAATGGTGATAGCTACGCAATTATATTAACTAAGTGACAAAAATACCAGCAATTCAATGTGCTTAAAAGAATAGGATGCACATTGTGCTTGACATCACGAAGGGCCCTCTCGCCCACCAGCATCTTTTCAGTTCATGAACCTGTGGATGATGGTGATAATAAACTGACAACTTTGCTTTCACTGGTTCCAAATTTTCATTTATGCCATAATAGAACTCAAGAATTTGGTGGGTTTCAAACCAAATTTGAGTGTGTATATTATAAAGTTTGGCGACCAAATTCAAGATAAGAAATCAATCCCACATCAAAAAAAGAAAAAGACTATATCCACTGCATAATTTAGTTGATTGGGAGGATTTTTCTCAGATTCCTAATAAATTGGAGGGGTGTTTGGTTTGAGATAATTTGATTATTACTTTGACATTAGATACTTAAAGATTAGTAAAATAATCATAATTTTATTACATACTTATATTTTTATTTTTACTTATTAAATTTTAAAAAAAATAATCTCATTTTAAATTAAAATGACAACTATCATTAATATTTTAGAAAAATAAATATATATTGACAAAGAGGTAACAATTTATAAAAATAATTTAATAATATCAAAAAGCCTAAAATTATTAAAATAAAAATATTATAAATAATACATAAAACAAATATTTAACACATGTTAGTTTAATCAAATATAATATTAATTTATACTAATAAGAATTTTTTAAGAGTATTTAAGTGAAAATACTTAATATATTTTTAATTAGTACCAGTCAAACATAATAATTATTTACATATATTAATTTTTTCAAATATATTAATAATTTATTAAATAATATTATATTTGTGTTAATACATCAATTTTTTTAATCAAATGTATCCGTGGATAAATGATTTTAACCTTAGTGATCATTTCTATATGCTGAGACATAATTGGGGTCTAGCTTTATTTATCATTTGTGTGGGCTGACATAATTGACTACAAGAAGTCACAAGACTCATGTAACATGGGCAATGTTACACTTTTTTGTGCCACATTGCTAGCATATTTGCATCCGCCTTAAAATGAAAATTATTCTGTAAATAATTATTGGGGGACTGGGACAGCTTGTGGCAGGGCCTCAGGTGCAGCAGCGGCTGACATAATTTGCAACTTGCACTCTCCAGAAATCAATTGAGCAGAGTTGCTATGGCTATCTTCAGCAGAAATTGAGTTGATTAGTCTTAGAAGAATCTTCTCAAGATCTTCACCATCGGTCCAGCCATGAATCTCCGCCTTTACGACCATTGGATTCCGGCAAATCAGATCCCAAACGGGGAAATTCTTCCTTGGCATCACATGATCTCGCCCAACAAGCTTCAAGCTTGGACAGTAATCACCACTGCCATCACCCAGGTAGATTATCTTCTTATTGCTGCCATCCTTGGATAAAGAAGCCTGGATCCTTTCAATAATCAAACCCTGTTGACAAAGTCAAATTTCCTTTTTAATTAATACATAAAAGACAATAAGCTGACAACAAATTATCAAAATTGACTGAATAATCAAATACCTTGCACATATTTGGAGGGCAGAGATGGCAGCCATGAGCAGCAATGGTGAAGTCATGGTAAGGGGAAATTCTGAGCCTCCCTTCTTCATCAACAAAGCTGGGATTAGTGTTAATCTCAGAGAAACAATCCCTGATCCCAAGATGTTCCAAGATTGTCTCAATGAAGAACAGATTAGCATCACTAACAATCCTCAAATCACATCTGAAAAAAAAAAAATCCCATTATAAAAAATGAATGTCAGTTTTTTTTTTTTTTTCCTCTGAAAGATGCAAAATTTATCTTAAAGAATTGGAAAATTAACGATCGTTCATTACCCTAAATCATGGGCTGCATTAATGGCAGGGACAATCCTGGGATGAATAGGAACCTGTTTCAGAGCCTCAACAATGTCTTCAATGGTCTTGCCTTGAGCATGAAGCTCATCCATCATCCTGTCCTGGAAATATTCAAACAAGAAGTATAAACTTCGTGCGGAGAAATTCAAGAAAACTAACAAAACTTATCAGAAAGTGAAAGTGCTACACTGACCATGAGAGAGTTCCAGGGCATGGTGGGGAGGAGCTGATTGAACAAGTCTGTAGCTCCCAAGTGGTCGACAACCCAATTATCGCTGTCGACGTCAATAATGGTCTTGTCAAAATCGAAGATTACAACAATGCCGGCCATGGAGATTTCACTGCAAGATGGAGAGAAAAGAAGAGAATTCTAGGGTTCCAAAACAAGACAAGAACGAACAATTTTTTGTGGGTTACAGGGGAAACTGAGAAGGCTATTTATGCACAGAAATGTGGGTGCAATCCGAAGAATCACGGTTATGCCAAAGGAATATTACTTTTCCAATAAGCTATCATTAAATAAAACAATGAGTAAAAAACTTTATGTTATAATGGAATTTTATATAAAAACAATGAGCATAAATTTTATATTAATAATATTACTTTAAATTAAAAATAAAATAATATTATTTAATTACATAATAACATATCATATACATCAATATATTTCATGCTGGGCTATCCACCCGGTTTGATGGCCTTGATTTTGCCAAAGTTGTTGGTGGGCTGTGGTCAGGAGATCAAAGGGTCAAAAGGGTCAAAAGGGTCAAGATTGTAACAATTAGGAAACGCGGGAATAAAGGAATATTCTTCAGGATTTAATATTCTTGGAATATCCAGTAACTCCTCCAGTGTTGATTCCTGCTACTTTATGTGGCTGCTGACCTTTGCTTTGCTTTTTTGTAATCGCACTTTAACAGGAGCCCAATCCTGGCAGAATACAACTCGGAATTTTGTTATGATTTATTAATGGGATATGCCTAACTCGAAAACCAATAAAATTTAAAGTCTCTAAATGAGCTCACGTATGATTTCAGACAATTATTTTTTTTATTTTTAATTTACAATAATTTAATTATTTAATAATATATCTCAAATATATATTTATTTAATAATATAAACATAATTTTATTTTTGAAAAAATATGATTATGTATTAATATTATGACATAATAGAATAAAAATACTTTCTTTAAAATAATTTTGAAAAATATTTTGATCAGTTTTTTAGGATGTAATTATCATTTTTAAACCATTGAGAGGATATTAAAATTTTAAAAATCTTCAATTTTTTAAAATTTCTAGAATGCCTATAATTTTTCATTGACACCCAAGTATTTTAAAAAATTAAATTGACCCCTCAAACATTTATCATTTTGAAAAGGAAAAAAGCAAAATAAAAATTCTATGCAAAATGATTGTCTTACCCTTTCACTTAATGGAATTTACTAATGCAAGTGGATGACCAGAGGAAAAAATCTGGCTTTTTGAAACCTAATGAGTGGTAATTTCATTTCAGAAAACCTTGGGAGGGAAATATTCTTTTGGCCTAATTTGTATTCAACTTTGATAGCTATTACATATAAAGGTGCAACAAATATACTCCACCGGCAAAGTAAACTAGTAAAGATATGGCTAGGCATTGATTTCTTGTTGAGTTTGTTGTTATTCTCGTCTAATCTTTACAGGATTTGATTCTAGTTTCTTCAAGAAGAATCATGTTCTCTAAGAGAAAATCAAACGTTTTGAATAATAAAGCACAATCTTCTTCCTAAAAGAAGAAGGGAAATTGTTACATTACTGATAATCTAGTACATTTTAATTGATTTCAGGTCAATTTGACACAATTTAAAACTAAATGGGATAATATTAGAGTTTATACAAAAATATTCAATACGATTCGAATCGATTCAAATGTTTTAAAGAAATGTTATTTTTATAGAATTTATTAGGGATAAATTTAAAAAAAAATTGAAAGACAATATCAGTAATAGCTAAAATCTTTATAGATTGAATATAGTTGTATTTTTATATAATTGTAATTATTCATATTATTCTTTATTTTTATTTAAATATTTTATATTATTATTAAGTAGTAAAAATATGATTTGATTAATTAGATTATCGATGTGTTTTAAAGGTCTTAGTATGTAATTTTTAAACCATTTATAAACAAGACAAAATATTATATTATGTGTTTTATTAACAGTAGATTAGGGTAATTTGGTGAAAAAAATTAAAAAGGTAAAAACGTTTTGGAGAATAAAAATAATAGATAATTTCATATCAATTTAAGTAGGGTCAAGTCAATTTGAATATTTAAATGTTGGCTTGGGGTTAAAATTCTGACATAATTCTAATTTGAGATAGGTTATAATTGAAGTTCTCTGACACAAAATCTGAACTAACATGATATAAACATGATCGGATAATACGAATGGTCAGTTTTACCTACTCCACTGGCAAAGTAAAGGCATGGCTAGGCCTTGATTTCTGGTTGAATTTTTTGTTATTCTCGTCTAATCTTTGCAGGATTTGATTCATGTTTCTTCAAGAATATAAAATAAGCCGCTTGAGTTCTGATAATTGGTATCTTTTAGTCATCGATCTCATTGAAAGCTTCTTACATATAAGATTTCCTATACTTCATCAATACCGTTTGATTTTCTTTAAGAGAAAATCAAACGTCTGATGCTTAACAGCATGGACTCTCCCATATCTTGATATCAAAACTGAATAATAAAGCACAATCTTCTCCCTGAAAAAAGCAGGGAAAAACATGTACTCGTATACCCAGTTGTCACATTATACAGAACCCAGTACGTCTCAATTATTCTCTACGAAAGAGAAATCTCTTTTGGATGGAGAACCTTTATTAATATTAGCAATGGTGTAATGGTTATCTCAAACTACCAGAAGAAGAATGGAAAATGCCACAAGCAAGACCAAAATACAGAAGGGAACTCTTCCATTTTGTAGTTGGTTTTATCTGGGGATCAAGCCTGGAGGCTTCACAAATCAAGATATTAAATAATATTTTATCTGCAAAGTAGTTAACAAAATTTGTCAGCATTCTGCATAACGTGCACATCCAAATGTGACGGGAGCTTTGGCCTTGTTTGCTTTGTGTCCACGATTGCTGGTCTGTCCCCTGGATTTTTTGTGCATCTCAGCCACTTGCAGATAAACAGCTACTTAATGATAAAAGAATGCCTGCCAAACTTATCCAAAGCTATTAGATAGGGTGACTGGTCCTCCTTACAAACTCAAATACGCTCTAATTAAGTTCAATTTTTTATCACGGTTGCTTAATCGATTTCTGGATTTTTTGTAACCTGACAATTCTTATTTGACTTCATAATTGTTTGTGCCTTACATGTGAAGGAATGAATAGCCATATTGAAAACCAGGCTGATTTTAGGTTACTTCACAAAACCAAGATAGAAGAAAGCCAGCCCCATTTTTAGGCCTTTGGCTGGCTATACCCAAAATGGAAATAACCCAATTTTGTAATTTTATCTGAATAAATAATAAAATTATATATTTATAATTGAGTGATTTTAAATTAATAATGAAATAATATTTAATCTTATAATAACACGTTATATGCAAACCCATTTGTTTACTAAAATATATGAATACATAACATTATTCCTGAACAAATTGTATAAACAAATTTCTATACATAAAGCGATCTTTTAATAGTAAAATTATGTGCACAAATAATAAATATAAATTTAAGTACAAATGATAATATGTCATTATATGATTAGATAAATTTGAATTAAAGATAAAATAATATTTAATCATATGATAATATACGATCATTTGTACTTAAATTTATACCTATAATTTTACTCATCTTTTGCCTTTATTTTCGTCTAACCTAATCAAACCATAACCCTTGCAAGAATATTTATATTACTCCTTTATGGCGTTTTATGTCGAAGTGGAAGGAATAGCATTTGGCATCATGTGCTAACACAAAAGCATGAGAACATTTTTTGTTCTTTACTAGTTTCCCTTACTCATTAATTCACAGACAGGATCTATATCAGGTCACATTCAACAGATCAGTCCTCATTTATATGCACTCAAAATTGCTAAAATTGTTGTTGACGATAGCTAGCAACCAATATGGAGCCAACCAAAAGCTCAGTTAGCAAGCCAAATTAACAATAAACTTTCTTCTATAGCTAATTTTCCAAAAGAGACTTTAGTCTTTAGTGTGTGCACTGTGCATTCCATTTAGGAATTAAAGACTAATAGTATTTCTATAGCATTGTTTTTGGCAGGTTCTGTGATTCAATCCATCTCAGTTTTGGTCTTTCATTTTAAAAATTAGGCCTCACATGGTTGGGGATCAATTGGCTAGTGAGGCTTAAACTTCTTACTGAGACAATATCTCTCTGGCTACATATATAAACTATGTATTATTTAATTACCTAGCTATGAGGAATCATTTCCTGATTGAAGACAAATTGGGTTTGCTTTATATAATTGCTCAATCTCTGTACAAATGTTTAAAATTCAAGAAAGATGTATATGGGAAGAGATGCATTAGGAAGAAACAGACAATCAATATAAAACAAGAGAGATGCATGTGGTATAACTTTCTATATAAGATTCGATGGTTATTTAATTATCAAAATGGTAGGTAGTTTTCATGTCCATATATATGCATCAATGTAAACAATAACATATGCTACATTACTTTATTTTAATATAACACCCAAAAGTTAGTTAGAAGAAAAAAATTAATTACACTACGTGTTTTTTAAAGTATAACGATACATATACAAGTGGAAAATGAGCTCAAGCCTTGGGCCTATTTAGGGTTTGCTTGAGGTTTTGACTGGCCAGGTTAGGCTACAGTGATAGGGTTTGTTCAAGCTCTTTTGATATATATAAAAGGAAGGGGTTACGCATATAAATAACGTTTAGAGAGATTAAAAATAAAATTTGTCATGTACGTGTATTTCATTCGATATGTGTGATGCACATGGTGAACTTTTTTGTAATTTTTTCTAATATAAGGGGGTAATTGATAATTTCACATTGGGTTTAATTATTTATTTATTTATTTGTTGATAATATATATCCCGAATACTACCTAAATCATGTAGAAATACCAACTGGGTTTTGGGCCTTTGGCAAAAAACGAGACCAATTTAGATGTTGCCTTCGTCAAATCCATCCAAAATCCCCATTTGACATCTGGCTTCATTTCTGGGCAACAGCTCTAAGTCCATTGGGCTTAGCCTAGTTTTGAGTGAGCCGGCTGGTACCAAACCTTGATGCCTAGATGTCAAGCCGAGCAACATTCAAACTCAAAATCGAATTGGAATTTGATTTCCAAGAGCTCAATTCGAACTTAATTAAACCAAGTTGGCAAATAAACTCGAAGCAACATGGTTTGAATCCATGTTCGGCTAGATCCCCTAAAACAGTGCAAAATTTGATGAGATGAATTAGCTTACCATAAAGCTTCACCGTTAAGTAAATAAATAATATTATATAATATTAAACTCAAAATTAATCTCCTTCATTTCCTTCCTGGCTTCATTTTTTCTTTTCAGTAGCTCTTTTTATTCGTTTTATTTTAAATGAAAAATGACTATTTCCCACCTAAGGTTTGATCAAATAAAATTTACCTTTTATGTTGGAAAAGCCAATTATCCACCCCTTTGTGAAATTTGTTAAAAAATGTTAATTTTTTCTCATAAAATTATTGAAAAGACAAAAAAAAAAAAATCTTAAACTAAATAACTCTTTACCCTAAAATTTTTTATTAAATAATTATTACCTTAATTTATATTATTTCAATTAAAAATAATAAAAAATTCACTAGTACAAGTCTAAATAAGGGTCTCAAAACATATAGTCATATGTTTGGGGCCTAATCATAAATTTTAAAAATGTTAGGACTGTTAAAAAAAGTATTAAGGGATTTTTTAAAATTCAAAAAGGTTCAAGGGTGTTATCAAAATTTTGAAATTTTAATATACCCATCAATAGTTTCAAAAATGATAATTATACTCCAAAGAACTTATTAAAACACAACAAATTAGAAGTGTAAATGTAATATTACAAATTATTAGCACTATAATATATTCAAAAAAATATATGAGGAGAACAAAATAATTTTTTAAAAAGATAAGGGAAATATCCATTTTTGCCTAATAAGTTTCAAAAAATGGCATTAACACTCAAATACTGTTCACAATTTAGGGACAAAATAGAATTTTAAAAATTTGAAACACCCTTGAACTGTTTATAATTTTCAAAATCCCCTTGAAAATTTAATTAACACTTATAATACTTTCAAAAATGTAATTTATCTTAAACATATAATTATATGTCATTAACATCCCTATTTATATTTATACTAATAAATTTTTATTATTATTTTAATAGAAAATAATATAAATTAAAAATACAAAAAATTATCCAATAAAATTTAAGAAAAAAGTGTTATTTAGCTGGCAGATTTTTTTATCTTTTTAACAATTTTATAAAAATATAATATATTTTTAAAAAATTTAACAGATAAATAGAATTTTCAAACATATAAGGTAAGGCTTTGTTATTTTATCAAAACCTTGGGTGAAACATTGTCATTCGGCCCCCTTTTTTTTTTTAATTATGGGCTGATTAAGACTTTTCATATATTTGTTCGCTTAATAATGATTGCTAAACAAGGGACTAATTTCGTCCGTATGCTCATTTAAAATCAATTAAATCCATGATTATCAGAAATATATTATATTAAAAACCGAGCTGTCTTTTTACTGTGATTGGATTTTCTGCTTTTGAAAATAAAACCTTTAAAATATTATATTATATTATATTTGACAATTGCAGCCCTATCAATTTTTAGCTTTTTTGAGATACTTTTGTGAGTCTATTCTCAAAATTTAACAATAAAATTTGTAAACATAATCCTCAATAATCTTCTCATAACTTTTTTAATTAATTATTAATTGTATGATTAGGATACTTTTCATATTATTTTTTTATAGTAGAGAATATATACATGATAATATAAAATATTATTAATTATGTATTTAAATTGATAGAATAATATTGCTAAATTAATACGTGTTTTATACATAAATTTAAAGAGTAATATTATGTCAATAAATAATAAGTATAAATAATAATATTTTATAATATGATTGAGTATTATTTTTTAATTTAATGTGTCCTACACAACTTCTATCTTGTTTCTTTCTATTCAATCACTTACATTCCACAGGACTTTGGTCATTTGGGGTACACCATCCGTCTTCGAACTTTGATGACATGAGCTTCTTAACTTAAAATTAGTTATTTCGGGAACAACTTCCATGTTAGAACTTTGATAATAATCCATGCATTAAGAATTCTCTCGGTCATTTTAGATACATCGTGGATAACTCTCTATATGTAATGCATATAAAAATAATGGTGAAAACATTTTTCTTTTAAAACATATTTTCTAAACATATGGTCTATGTCGTTCAAACTATATTACGAAAGGGATTGGACACCTTGGTTATGTGAGTAGCAAAACTTCATAGTTATATTTCTCTAAACACGTTTATTGGACTACAATACCATCACTCGTGCTCTGTTGCGTGTAATCCCCACAAGTACGTAGCAAAATCATTTTAGTTCTTTTTGAATTTATGAGTTATATTTGATATTAATGAATGAGAAAATGACTAAATGTTGAAGAATTGAGAATTTGGCTTTGTTGAATGGTCATACATGAAAATTGCACACTTATTCATGTTGTGTTAGGTGGATGATATAAATATCATGTAACATCAGATAATTTAATAAGTTGAATGACCGTTCATGAAAAATATACAATTGTTCTCACAGTAAGCTTATTTGAATTCTATTTAAAGAGGCACGTTCTAGCACGACGTCTTATTTTTCATAACATACTTATCCATTTATAAAATTGATATTGTGTCCTCCAGGAAACAGTGTATAAGATGTATATGATCATTTGCCAATTAGGATAGAAATGTCGTATTCAATAAACGGTCATACATAGAACTTATGCATCATTTGTGACACATAAGTTAGGACGTAATGAGTACCCATACAAAAGAGTGCATGCCCATTTATATTAGCAAAAAGTTGGTTATGTCCTTTGGGTCATATATGATCGTGAATGTGAAAGAGAAAAATTGTTCATGGTGTTAAGGATGTACGGTCATTCAAGCAAGACAAATGATTGTGCAAGATAAATAAGCACGAAAGATTGTGAAAAAGGAAGTTATGAATATTCATGTTGAGTCAAAGTGCATGCTTATTCACAAGTAATGGACAATCATACATAAGAGAAAAAATGAATGTACATTCATGGTAAATAGATAATTATTTATAGAGCTATCTTATAAAATATCTAAAGTTATAAAATTGGCCGAAAACAAGCTCAAAGCCTGAAAAATTATAGTGAAATGAGCAAAAAAAAATCTAAGGCCCAAAATATTTTCACAAGCCTCGAAGTTAACTTGTTTGATAGTTTTATTAATGAGTTTAAGATTTAAGGATTTAAAATTTTAAGTTTTAAGTTTTGAGTTATGAGTTAAGAGTTTCAATTTACCCCTGATGATACAATATCAATTTACACCCTATATGATAAAAATAGTAGTTTACCCTATAAACGGTCAAATATCAATTTAAACTCATAGCGATCTTTTTTATATATTATTTTGTAATTAGAGTAACAAAAAATTTCTTAACTAAATGTATAAGTATAATCTTAAAAGAAGTTAGCACAAATGTTGGAAAATATTACATTACCCCTAACATGACAAAATATTGGTTTACTATTACTTTACCCCATATCAAAGTTTCCTATACATATTTCATAACTAAAATAATGAGAAATTGTATGTCTAACTATACAAATATACTTTTAAAAAATTCGATATAAAAGTTGAAAAATATCATTTCAACACTCATATGGTAAAATATCAATTTAACCCCCGTAGTAAAATACTTGTCTACTTGTACATGGTCAAATATAAGTTATTCCCTACATGATAAGTTTAAAATATTAAAAGCCACAGCGTGGTTAAATATAAAAGAACCCTGCATTTTTCCTACCAAAAAAAATATATTACCAGGAATTTCTATCATTCTTGGTTTTAAAATACACTCTGATACTTATTAAATGAACTCAATACACCAAAAAATAATATATAATAATCAAATAAATAAAAAATTAAACTAATATTTGTATAAATATTTGGATATAATGATTTTTCTTCCTTGAATTCGAAACCATAATGTTAGAATTTGTGTAGAAATGTGAAAATATAGATTTGTGAAGTTTGTGCGATTTGCTGGTAATGTTATTTTGTATAAAATATTAAACTTTATATAATAAATATCAATTTAAATATCAAAGATGATATGTTATAATATAATTGAATATTATTTTTTTAAATTTAAAATTATATAATTATATCATTATCGATACTTAAATCTGTATTATACACATAATTTTATGGTTATATATAAAAAGTGTGATAGTATTAATGTATTAAATTTTCTGTTTTGGGATAATCCGAATGTCTTTCAAAAAGTTGGTTGTTTTCTATAGGTCCCTTTAATTTTAGTATTTTTTATTAAATTCCTTTTATATTACTTTTATGCATCCGACTTCCATAACTTGCCACATCACCACCAACTAACTAATCAAACCCGCCTGTCACAACAGGCAAACTCAACACCTGTCATTCTATAACAGATCCAGAAGTTCCATTATTGATAGAAACACACAAACGCAAAGGTGAAAAGAAAGAAAGAACCGAAGAACGTTTTAATCCTTTGAAAATAATAATAATAATAATAAAAAAACCAAAATTCTAAATTTTATAAATAAATAAAAATAAAAATTTAGTGAGAGAAACCGAGACGAGAAGCAATTTATTTTGTTTGTTTTATTTTTTAATTTTCTAGAGAGAGAAACAAAAACCAACGCACAACAAAAACATAATAATAATAATAATAAAGTTTGGTTTTTGTTTCGGTTTTGAGTTGTGTTGTGTTCAATGGTTGAATTGGGAATCGGAATCTCATTGGCTCTGTAATGATGCGATCTTGGGTTTGCTGATTTGCTTTGGCCGTTGATTTTGGTTACTTGGGGTCAACAACAAGGGACAAAAGGGAGAAATGAATGGCGGTGAAGAGGTTCGCACGGCTGCTCCACCGCAGCCGTTGGAGTGGAAGTTCTCTCAGGTCTTCGGTGAGCGAACCGCAGGGGAAGAAGTCCAAGAAGGTAAATTTTTTCATTCTATTGTTTTATTTTATTTGGTTTTTTGGTGTTGGTGTCGTTATGTGTTTTGGATCTATTAGGTTTTGCTTGTGTTTGATGCAGTTAGGGTTTGATTTTGGATCTAAAACGGATCGTGGGTATTGAGTAATCGGGGTTTAGATGTGTGGCTTTTTTTTTAATCATATTCTGTTGAAGTGAAATGCGTGCACTTTATTTTTGTAAGTCGAAGTTATTAGCTATGTTTTAGATCTTGTTTGGTTTTGTTAATTGATGCATTGAGACTGTATTGCATGCATCAAGTTGTGAATTTTTTGGAATTATGATGAAATTGCGATATGGTTTAAGCATATTTTGTTAGCTTGATTTATAATGAAGATAATATGTTGATATTTCTCTTTTGGCTATGCAACTATTGGTGATGCATAGAACCAACTAGGTACATGGGAGAAAGTTATTTTTTCCGTGTTTAACGCTTGGGGATTCTATTTCAAGTTAGTTATGTAATGGCGAATGTATTACCAGCTAAGTAGCTGTCATCTGTTGTAATTATTCAGGTTCAGGGATATGTACATTGCTTCTGAGGTTGTAGTTCTTGTAAGTGGTTGGTTTGTTTTATATTTTGGTAGTTAAATAACTGAACTCAATTCATGTTAAGAAAGGCTTAAACCAGGATTACTTTGGGTTGAGTGTTTAATAACCACTATGTGGAAATCAATGAGTGAGCTCATTTTATGAAACTTGTCACATTGCTGTGGAAGTTGGGACTGACGTGTTGATTAGTCATTTCTGGTCTTGATATCATACATATCTAGGAGCGATAACTTCTGCTGCAATCTACTGACATAATTTATCAGCCTGTGTCTATGTTCTATGTTGATTTGATTAGCATTCACCTGTGGAGAATCTGGATATGAGTTTCAGGAATTATGTGTTATGTTATATCTCTTTCAGTGGTGGAATCAATATAAGGGGGTTTCATCATCTAGTACTTAGACAAGAATGAGGATTCTAATCTGGTTGCGACATCACCAAGGAAAAGACAATAGAAGCAATCTAAAGTAATGTGGAATAGAAGTCAACGACAGTGGGGCACCAAAAGGAATGGTTACAAGATTTGATCCAGGAGCTTGAACAATATCACAATTACCAAAACAATCGTGGCTCAAGTATTAAGTCAAGACTATGATTCCAGATTTCATTGGAGGATATAGCCCTAGAAGACATTAATGACGAGATTATTTAGGTTGAATACCCTATATTTTAATCAATAATACTATGTGCATAACTTTGTGTGTAAACAACGATGTGCCACTATATTATTGAGTGTTGTTTTATTTTTTAATTTTCAACTGTTCAATCACATGATGACATGATGTTATTTGTGAACATAGCACTACTCTATCTTAATTAGTTGCTCTGGGATCTAAATACTTGACCCTTGGTTGATGGTAAAGGGCTTTTACCATTTAGACTAAAATGTAAACTTTAAGACCCATGGTTGGCATCTGATGGGTTCTGATAAAAACCATAAGTTAGCTTATTTTCTGTGATAGCTATGTTAAACCATTGAAGAGTTGAAGACCTGTGCTCAAGAAATTAGATGATGAATGCAATTCAAGTTGATGATTTTCTTCCTGCATGTACTTATGCACCGTGGTCAAGTCTCCATAATTTTTCTTTTTCCATGGATTGTGGCATTAGAAAGTATTTTTTAAGTAGAATTATTGAATAATCAAAGGAGATGGAAATTGTTGTTCACTGTCATGTTATAGCTTCTGGTGGGAATTTGTGGAGACTGAACACCGATTACCTGGAGGGACCGTGCAATGCTCAGAGCAGATGCTCTTGATATAGTGCATATTAGTTTTTAAATAATTTAGTTTATCAAACTGGAAAAATATGCCAGACTCTCTTTTGTGGTATCATTATATATTCACAATGTATTTGTACGGAGACAATTGAAGCAAAGCAGACATTTGGTGGACATGTCAAGTTTTAAACCTTCAGTTATATATAGAATAAATTTATGTATATATGTCTTGCTTTTGAACAAAAAGTTATAACTGTGGCCTAGGAAAGGTAGTTGGTGTATTTGCAGTGTAATCAGTAGTCTTCAAGGGAGAAATTGTAGTTTTAGCATATTCTAGTAAATCAAATCTGTCTCCTACAGAAGAAAATATTTACTCATCATTTTGATCTAAGGATTATGATGATGTTTCTCTTATCATATTGCAGTTATATTTTCATTATTTTATTGGAAGGTATGATGGGATTTCTCTAAATGGCTGCTTTCCTTGTCTCTACAGTTGATATAATATCAGCAATTGAATTTGACAAATCTGGTGATCATCTTGCTACTGGTGACCGTGGGGGGCGGGTGGTTCTCTTTGAGCGAACAGACAATAAGGATGTGGGTTCTTTCTTCCATGTTCATGCTTCTTTCTTTTTAATATAATTTTTTTATATTGCCTTGTTGTTGGCTGTTTCTCACAACAAATAACATCTTTTATACTGCAATTTGTAGCATGGAGGATGCAGAAGGGATCTGGAGAGAATGGATTATCCAATAACTAGGCATCCTGAGTTTCGTTACAAAACAGAGTTTCAGAGCCATGAACCTGAGGTATCATTTTTGGGTTGTTACTCTTGCTTCAATTTCATACATATCCTCGGTTTGCTATTAAGAGTTTGAATTGTTTGTACTCATACTATCTCTGCCTTTTTAATGTCAGTTTGACTATCTAAAGAGCTTGGAAATAGAGGAGAAAATCAACAAAATTAGATGGTGCCAAACAGCCAATGGTGCACTGTTTCTTCTTTCTACTAATGATAAAACCATCAAATTTTGGAAGGTAAGGAGGATGGTTCTATATCTGCAAAAACTACTTCTCTTGTTGTTCTCTTGCCTTTTTCATTACTATATCTTTTCCCAATTTGTTTATAGATTGTGCTGAAGATGACATATCATTAATAACAAATATGGTGTCCAAAACCACCCCCTTTCTGTGTCTGCGTATTCACATATGATATATATAATAGAAGCAGTACATGTAATTTTCTACTTGAATGACAACTTCTCATTTTTGCATTATCTGCTATCTATGGTCATATTGTTTCAAGTTAATATAACTTGCATGCACTGGGAGCCTTTTACATAAGGGCAACTTGCATTATATCTTTGCTTGCTCTGGGGCTTGTTCTTTTGGGGGGATTCTAAGTTTTATAAATAGTCAACTGCACAATTGAAAGCTTTTGTACTTTAATATTTACGGTGGTAGAAGACAACATTCTTTTGATTCCTTTGCAGTCAGCACATTCACTTGTATATCAAAATTGTTTTAGTTTTCTGTGAAAGTATTTTAACACTTGCATAAAATGTGATTTTAGACTTTATGAAGGGTATTGTATCAGTGCGTGAAAAATTGGATGAAACAGGTTTATAAGCTGTAGGGAAGTTTGCATGATGAATCTTGCTAGACTGGGTTACTATTATAAATCATTGCTTTATGTTCATATCCATGTCGTGAAGCTTCAGGCTACTGGATGTCCAGTGGTAGGAATAGTTAATACCAAGTAGGATATCATCTTCAATTTTGTTCATTCTCACCAGCTTTTGTTATAACTAGGATTTTGCATTCATTTATCATTTTCTTTTGTTTGTCATTTTTCAAGCATTTATATTTTGACACTTGTAAATGCATGCCTATGCCCTACATCTTATTTATTAGCAATATCTATCTGAGTTGAGCAGGTACAGGAAAAGAAGGTCAAGAAGATTTCTGACATGAATTTGGACCCTCTAAAAGCTGTAGCAAATGGAAGTGTTGCTAGTTCAAGTAATGCTAGTAGCCCTAAACCATATCTTGCAAATGGTGGATGTCTGGACAAATCATCTAGTTCTCTGAGCAATGAATTTTTCATTCCACCTGGGGGCATTCCATCACTACGTTTACCAAGGGTAGTTGTACTTAGCCCAGTCCGTTCTCCGTCCCTTGATTATAAATTTAGAATAGGTGTACAGAAACTTTTAATGCCCCACGTTATTCTTGTGTGTGATCAATTTTGCCATTTTTATCATATCTTAAAGCATGTGTCGACATTTAGAAAGTTGAATTTCAGCTTATGAAAAGACTTGGGGGATCCTGAGCCGATCTTGCAAAGTCTTTCCTTATATAAAGTGCATTATATTGATGAATTAGTTTTGGGCTTAAATCTGCAACTGAGAGCTAGGTGTGGGTTAATAATCTGTATAATTAGCTTAGGTTCATACGATTTTTAGACATTACCACCTCAAGTATACAACTTCTCCAAAATTTCTTTTAATTAGTAATGGAAAAAAAACATTTCGTGTTGGATAACGGTTAGCGTTGTCAATTGGTGAACTGCTTGTTTTATTACATATGATACTGACTCAAACTTTATTCAGATAACTAGCAACGAGATTAGCCTAATGGCTAGATGCCGAAGGGTATATGCCCATGCTCATGACTATCATATCAATTCTATATCAAACAATAGGTAAATTCATCTTATATTATTTAGTTTGTAACTACTTTTCTGAAGATATTTTAGTCTGTATGCTCTATATTTGATATGTTTTATTGGCTTAATGTTGGAAGGTACATGCAATGGAATTGGTGTTGAGATATGTCTTAGGTTCAGATCTTATTAATAAATAGTTAGCGCTTCAATTCCTTTGCCTTTTCATTGGTAACATAGAATCTGTCACAAAATTTTATCCGTAGAAAATACTATCAACTGATAGAAGCCAAACTTATTTATGGTATCTTGTTGCTTGATTTTAACTTTTTTTCATTATTAGCATTGACGTCCTTTCTTTTCTATGAGGTCAGGATATGAGTTCTGCAGTTTAGACGGTCAGAATTTAAAAAAAAAAAAAAAAGGAATTCTGCTGTTATTTTGAAAGATGTTAAATGAACTGGTAGTTGTAGTAGCTGGCCTTTCACTACTCTCTTTTCTCGCTAAGTTTCATTATACAAGATGTCTTTTTTGATGCCTAGAAATCACTTGACCTTTCTAAACCTTCAAATATCAATGCTAGGGAGTTCAGTGATTCAGATTATATATCGGGGCATTCATTGAGTTTATGCTTTCACTATTTTTCTCTTTAGAACATCAAATTTCCCTCTTCATTCAGTGAAGTGATTTGACTCTTGCTAGCATATTGTATTTTGTGCTATGTGATATGTGCTTTGCCTCATTATTGACATTGATTTGAATGATTTTACTGATCCTCTTTCTTTCTTGCACTACAGTGATGGTGAAACATTTATATCAGCTGATGACCTGCGCATCAATCTTTGGAACTTGGAAATTAGCAATCAGAGTTTCAATATTGTTGATGTAAAGCCTACAAACATGGAGGATCTAACTGGTAAACATCCTAATATCTTGGTATTTTGGGTAGTATTGAAATTTTTCTCACAGTGGGTTTCCTCCTTTTTAGTTGATTCTGATCTGATGAATTATGATTTTTGGTACTTTGATTTGTCATGGAAGCTTTTGTTTCTTGTCATGTTCTCACCTTGCACCTTCTTATGTGTGTCTAATATGAATCTTAGGAGAATCACACCTCAAAAGCTAGGTGTTAAGATTGGTGAGCCCAAAGTCATATAAACCCTACATTAGAAGCTCATACTTTCCAATGTGGATCCAAGTCTCATGTCTTACACTTGAGATCCTAGCATACCACCATGCTCTACAGTCCCAACGCCCACCTGACTTGGCTGTACGTTAGCACCGGGCTTACACTACAATACCGGTGTCACCACCCGCCTGAATAATTTGATTTCCACATTACTAGCCTACCTTTTCTTTTAATCCACACCTCTTTCCATAGATTTCCTGAAAACTACAACTTTCTACATTTTTTCCCCTGTTTTTTTTTGGTCTGCTTGTTTTATTGTTTGTTTTTAAGTTCAAGTTTTTTGTTTACTGATCTCTTGCTAAAACCTTTTACCCCTTTTTATTTGTTCTTGCAGAGGTGATAACATCAGCTGAATTCCATCCCACTCATTGTAATATGTTAGCATATAGCAGTTCAAAAGGCTCCATACGGCTTATTGATTTGCGACAATCGGCTTTATGTGATTCTCATGCTAAATTGTAAGTGTTTCAGTTGGTTTTTGTATTATTAATATCATTTGTGATAGAAGGGGAAAAAGGTGGATACTTCATTGGCTTGAACACATTTTTTCATGGAAGATAGGGAAAACATCTCTTCTGTTATGTTATTGGATATGATAGTAATTTGCTTCCCGTTTCCTCTAATATCCTTTGTTGACAGGTTCGAGGAACAAGAGGCACCTGGTTCTAGATCATTTTTCACAGAGATAATTGCTTCGATGTCAGATATTAAATTTGCAAAGAATGGAAGATATATACTTAGTCGTGATTACATGACTCTTAAGGTTGGGGGTTTTTGTCTATGTTTTTGACTTTTGATTCATAATTGCAAGTAGTTTTTTTTTTGTGTTATATTCTCATTGTGTTACTGATGCTGTGACAATATGCTCTTTCTGAATGCTACTTCCTCAAGCCTATTTCCTTGCTGTTAGTGTTTTTTAATTTGTACTCCTATTTTGATGATTATTTACATCCTTGCATTCACATCAAAAGCTTTAAGCTATAGGTTGCATGCTTTGTTTAGTTGTGGCTGTATTGTCATGTCCAACAATATTTCTGTATGTTTTATTCTTGGTCTGTATCTCAATAATAGTATCAGCGTTGCTCCTAGGACTAGCTGTCTGCACACGTGAATGTCAGATTTTTTGGGAACTTGGATAAACTCTTTTCCTGATTCTAACTTAAGTCATTTACTTCTTTGGCAGCTATGGGATATTAACATGGATTCAGGTCCTGTTGCAACCTTTCAGGTTCATGAATATCTAAGACCTAAGGTGAGGATTTTATTTCCGGACAAAACCAAACCCAATGTATTTCCTTTTTTCGCTAATTGTGTATTGTGATAAACTTTTCTTTTCTTGTTTCCAGTTGTGTGATTTATATGAAAATGATTCAATCTTTGATAAATTCGAGTGTTGCCTTAGTGGTGATGGATTGCGAGTAGCTACAGGTTCTTACAGGTAGATTTTTGTGTATAAATCCACTATTTCATTGCTGTGAGAAAACCCTGGACTGCATATTGATTTTTTTTTTACCTATCATCACAGCAATCTATTCCGTGTGTTTGGTTGTGCTTCAGAAAGTACTGAAGCAACAACTTTGGAGGCCAGCAAAAATCCAATGAGGTAATATAGATATCATAAGAATAGCGTAACTGGGGATTTATGTAAAAACACTAGTGAATATAAATTCTAATATGCCCTTATAGGAGACAAGTTCAAACGCCTTCAAGGCCTTCCAGATCCCTTAGCAGTATAACACGTGTTGTCAGACGAGGTAAGATTAACTTAATAGTTTCTTCTGTTCCAAATTTTAAAGTGACTGTGACGTCATGTGTTGATTCATGAGCTAACTAAAGACTGTCTTTATATTAATATTTATGCCAATTACATGAACTTTTTTACTACATTTCTGCGTCATTTTTCTGTTATCTTTCCTAAATTTGATTATTCTGTGGATTGGGGGACTGTACCAGGAGCAGACAGTCCTGGAGTTGATGCAAATGGAAATTCTTTTGATTTCACCACAAAGTTGCTCCACCTAGCATGGCACCCAACTGAAAACTCAATTGCTTGTGCTGCTGCAAACAGTCTGTATATGTACTATGCATAAAGATGGTACAAGGAGAAATGCATTTCTTGGTTAGTTAACTTTTTTGGGTTGCTGTTGGAGAAGGCTTCTTTTCCCTTTCCCACCAACCAGTGAATCGGAGGCTACATAAAACTGTCACACTTGCGCAAGTGCTCCTTAAATCTGTATCACATGCTGTAGTAGGAAGGTCTTTAAATGGCTGTCAAAGAATCCATGAGGAAGTTACCTGATTTTGTTCCCGGGTGGGCAGCTTGATTCTCTTTTCACTTAATCCCCTTCCCAAGTCCCAAAATTCCTTCTTCCTTTTTCTGTTTTGCACATCTTCTTGTAAAATAGAAGATGCAGTTAAGTTTTATAATTGTGTTGGCCCTTAGTCAAGAAGAAAATGTAATTGTACCTCTCCTACAACAAAAACTAAAAGATGTTCAATATTTGCCACTAGGTTTAAGGTAAACGTAGTGTTTTTTTTTTTTTTTTTCCTTTTTTAACAGATCTTGGTGGGAAGGAGCTGTTGAAAACTTGCAGTGCTCATTTTTTTATTGATTCTTTGTCATGTTTGGAACATAACCCCTTTGTTCAAATGTAGCTTTTGTTTTTCTTCCTCCTGATTCTTTGTCATTAGGTATTTCCGAGTGACTTCTGACCCAAATTTTCCAGGCTTCTTCACGTCTTTGGTGGGATGTGCATTGGTTCTGATAGTTTTAAGAATTATTGCTTCTGTGTTTGCTTTTCTTGTTCATGTTTCGATCATAACTATTGTTGTCCCAGAAAACGAATATGTAGATATGCACTGTACCATTGTAAACTTGTACTCGAATTTTTTTTTTTTTCATTTGAAGGGTAGCATTACTTTCGAGCCATGATAGGCCATTGCTAATATAACAAGGAAATGATGTTGTTACCATTTGCCTCTCTGCTTTTTCCTGCTTATTCATTGTTGATGATTTGCTTCAAATCCTAAGATACCAAATGTAGTATCCTTGATCTAATACTCTGGCTTACTAGCAAGTAGAGTTGGATTCAAATCGAGTTTGTTCAAGTTTAAGTTTGAGTTTGATTCGAATGAGTTCGAAATGAGCTAGTGTTAAATGAACTCGAGCTTACAATTTCAAGCACAAGCTATTCATAAAATTCGTAAATTAAAATTTTTGATACAAAATGATCTTATTTTGATCAATATGTATTAAAACGATATTGTTTTAATAACAAGTTAATTAAAACTCGAACTCGAACAAAGTTAGAGCTTAAAACAAGTCAAGTTCGAGGTCATTTACAGCGAGTTTGATGGGTCTGTGTTCGAGGTTAGTTCAGTTTGAATCTAGCCTTACTAGTAAGATATGTGATATCTTTAAGTAAATTTTATATTGTTAAGCACGAGAAAGATATTAGGTCTCTTTGTGCATTCTATATAGTTTAGGGATAAGAAGATTTGACTGGTTAAATAATTTGTAAACTTTTTAATCTATTCAGAAGTATTTTAGGTTATAAAGCTCATAAGTAAAATCATAATAGATTGTGTATTCAAAACAGATAATATATTGACAATGAGTCTAAGTATTGAATTAGAAATGTTACATCAAACCAACCTCTTAAACATCTAGTTGATGAAATTAAATAAAACTATGGTACATATTTATTTATATAAATTAAAGGGAGATAATAGTTTATAATTTGATAATGTGATTATATATTTTTTAATTTTAAAATTACTTAATTAGATATTATCACATTTTATATAAATATGTTTATATAATTTATGTTATTATTCAATAAAATTAGACATCATTTGTATACTTGATCTCCAATCATGTTCAAGTAGAGCCCACCAAGTGCCACGGGCAGCCTAGTCATCATCCTTGGGCTGACCTACCGGGCTGTTGAGGTGATGTTCAAATGGGGCTTTATGATATGGATCAGTTTGGGACCATTTTTGGTCCGATCCAGCCCACCAAAACATGGTTATCTAATTATTACAAATTCTCCCTTACTTTAAACAAAAAAAGCAAAAACAATTCTGCATCTGTCCTGAACCAAATATTGATGAAGGACAAGTATCATTGTCCTGATATTCTGAAGTTATAAAAAAACATCTTTTTTTTTTTTAAAAATTGCCATCAAACTAATTATTTCATAATTTCTCAATCATATTCCAAAGTTTTCACTAAATAATTATGTAATTTTCTCATATTTCATGTATTATTGGTAGAATAAAATGGTTAGAAATACCGATTATAACAAAGTGATCAATAGTTTACTGTCGAGGTTCAACTTAACAATAATTTTTTACAATTTTGATACTTTTTTTCTGGTAATTTAATTATATTAATAAACAAACAAATTATGACATGGTATTAGGATAATTATTATATTATTTTTAATTATTTAACTTTTTAAAATTACTATCATCCGTCCATCCCAATTAAAAATAAATCATTTAGATAATAAATTTATAATAACGTTCTTTTTTGCTCATTCCCCTTTCATTTTCACTTTCCTTTTTTGGGTGCCTTAATTGGCCCCACTTCTGTCATTGAGTTGCCACTTTTTCTTACCCGACAAGCCACCTCACACTCTAAATCTTACAAAGTCATCCTCTCTCTTGTATCCACCATCTCTTACCTCTTTGTTGCATGTCTTGTCGATCCTTACCACCACTTTGTCACATAAGAGGATCAAACCACTTTAGACATGCTTCTTGCTCCTTCTTGATGTTGCTTCCCATGATCATGGTTTAGTCAAAGCTTCCACTATAGTAATCTTTGGTTTATACTTTCTTAACCTCTTCGATCTTGTCTTTCTCACAAACCTCTATGTCATTTTGATTATCATCCTAATTATCATATTAACAGTTCGATCTCACTTAAGGAGTGTGAAAAACAATAAAATTTGTCTGTTAAGCGCTAAACAATTGACGACATCATTCCTTTGCATGTTGAACATTCACTTGGTTATAGTAGTGGCAATGATGCAAAAGTTGTTGTAATTGTGAGATTCCAATCAAAATGTTGGCTAGGGTTTCGGGGACTACATTGCAAGTTTTTTTGAAATAGCTAAAATGCAAGTATCTAAAACTTATAAAAAGGTCAGATTCTCGTGTTTAAAACATTAACATACGATTTTTTTAAAAAATATTTAAATTTTTGGACAGTGAGCTTACAATTTTGCCTTATAGGGTTGGAAAATGTTAATCACTCTTTGTAATACACATTTCTTGCTAGACTGCTACAAAGAAGCCCACCTTCTCTCTTCGAATCCAGTAACAGAAGGGACAGAGATAAGAAAAAGCTTTCCTTCCATCTCCTAAACTTGCTCATTCTTAAAAAGTCTTGGCAAATATTAATAAAGGTAATTAATCTTAATTAAATAGTCATAACCTTTAATTATGTAATTGTATATCTTCTTTGAAGAATCAAAAGTCTGATTTTTATGAGTCACCTATTAAAATTGTTAATGTGGGTTTAAATAACTTATATTCGTGTATAGATATTTAAGTCTTTGTTCAAGGAGTGGATTAATGGCATATAAGTCAAAGGCGGAATGGACCCTAGGGTTAACAAAAATGGTAGAGCTGCGAGATTTCTCGAGGAGGTGCAATGATTGTGGGTAAGAGGCATACTTATCTTGATGCAAAATAAAACTTTAAACCTAGTATAGATTATGGAAATCAAGAAAATTAATTTCAAAAACTGGATTTCTTTCTCCACATCTTTACATGACTTCGGCAACCACACCTCACGATTTCATTTCCAAAGATAGGGTTTCAACCTTTCAAAAAATAGTGTTAAATTAAATAATTAATATTTAAATATATAAATACTTTTGATTATATTATATTTAAGTTCATCATTAGATATTTGTGGTTTTTTTTTTTCTCTCTTTTCATGTCTTTTATATTATCTCTTTTACTTAAGGATGTGTACTTAAAAAAAAAAAACATTTCATTACTTAATTGATAAATAATAGTAGAATTGTGGACGTAGAGTTAGATCCAAACTAAGTCAGCTCGATTTAAAAAATTTGCTTAGCTTGGTTCAATTTGGTTTGAATTTTTTTAATTTAAATATGAACATAAAGCTTTGGCTTGTATTTTAAACTGACCCAAACTAGAGCTTAGAGGTGTTTGGCTTGATTCAACTCAAATAGGTGGTTCGAATTCATGGCTTGATTCATCTAGCTTGAATTAGTGGTTCAAATTTGTTATTCGGTTTAGCTCGAATTGGTAGTTTTGTCTATTATTTGAGAAAAATGACATTATTTTATCAATAAACCACGAATTTGAATAACTGATTTAAGCTGAACTCAAGTAACCATTAATGTTGGCTCGACGAACTCGAGTTGAACAAAAACCAAATTACCTTTTATTCAAGCCGAACTTGAGCCAATGAGTGTTCAAATTTAATTCGATTTGTATTCACCACTATTTTAATTAATTTTCAAATATTTAAATATATTATTTTAACTTTATTTTTTTATGAGTACATAGCAAAACGTATGAATCTTTAATCTAGACGGATAAGTTTTGATTTAACGACTGAATTTATAATCATAAAACTAAAGATCGATTATTTGTCTAGTAAATTAAATCAATATTTTTTATAAACCTTTAAGTATTTTGCTTGTATAAAAATTGTGATTGAACTCCAAATTTGTGTGAAATATTTTTTATGGATTGTAATTGATATAAATACTTTTAATTATATTGGATTTAAGTCGATCATCAGAATCCTGTGTTTTTTTTTTTTTGCCCTCTTTTCATTTTTTGTATATTATCTCCTTTACCTAAGGATGTGAACTTTTTTTTTTTTTAACTTTTCACTACTTAATTGATAAACAATGGTAGAATTGTGGAGGTAGGGTTAGATCCAAACTAAGCCAACTTAATTTGGAAAACAGACTTAGTTTGGTTCAACTTTGTTTGAATCTGTTTAATTTAAATTCGAACATAAACCTTTGGCTCATATTTTAAACTGACTCAAACTCAAACTATGAGGTTTTTAGCTTGATATAGGTGGTTCGAATTTATGGCTTGATTCATCTTGAATTCATAGCTCAAATTAGTAATTCAAATTTGTAACTCAATTCAGCTCGAATTGGTGGTTTTGTCTATTATTTGAGAAAAATGACATTGTTTTACTAATAAGCCATAAATTCGAACTACTAATTTAAGTTGACTTCAAACAACCATTAATATTGGCTCGATGAACTTAAGTTAAATTCAAATCAAATTATCTTTTATTTAAACCAAACTTGAGCCAATGAGTGTTCAAACTCAATTTCGTTCGTATCCACCGCTATGTGGAGGCCTCCCTCAACAATAATCTCAGGTCCACCACTAGTCTAAGTTGCCTCAAATGCAAGCAAAGGCAGTTCAGGTTTAACAAATTGTGTTTTAAGAATGGAAGTTCATCTATGAAGAATTTGATGGAGCAGAATAAGCACCATGTCCAGGATCCCACCAGCATTAATTGACAACTGCCATCTACTAGCCAAACAATTTTCTACACTCGCCACGTAATTCATGAAACTCATTCAATTCCAGGATAATAATATACTTTATTCTACTAAACATCTAAATCTGTTAGGTTTGATCTTCATTTTCCTGGTTTACAAGTAGATGAGTTGCATCAGAATGAATTCTGCATTCTTTAATTCAGGCGAATCTAATCATCAACCCATAACCAATATGAACTCGAAGTTTCCTTTGCAATGCCTCAATCTTTACGGAACCTTAAAGTGACTATTTCATTATATTCCAAATTTCAGGATTAAGGATTCTGATGTTGGTAAATAGAATAGCCTGATTATTCTATGTTTTGTATATACATTACGTTGACTAGTGAATTGTTGAACTTGCTACTGGCAATCCTGCAGCATCCCTCATCGTCGCGAGGCTTTCTGGAGGGAACTTGATGGGGGTGAAGCAGTTCATCAAGAATAGGCAAATGGAGTTGAATCTAGAGAATGCTGACCTTGCTGCTTTGTTTGGAGTCGAGTGCTTTGCCGGTGAGATTTCGGGAAGAGGCTTCACAGTTGCAGGTTACTATGTTTAACTGCAGTTGCTTCAGGATTTTCAGAATTTGAATACTGATATTCCAACCATACCAGTCTCCTAGTTTGTCCAATGCCGCAAAAAATTGACACATTTCTGATACTATTGCGCACAATTTTCTGGAGAATTTGATTCCTGAGAACATTCAACAGTCAAATTAAATAAATAATATTCCAGGCATTTCCGGAAAAGCTTCCAGGTCATGAATTAATCTGAAGCAATTTTTATGATCCATCAACTAAAAATGTAAAAGAACTGACTTTGTAAACAAGCATTTCAAAGAATCAAGCTGGCACGAGAATTAACAGCCCTTGAAAAAACCAGCGAATTTGTGCTAATTGGTTTCTTGAATGATCAAGTCAATGACACGTGAAACCAGCAACGTAGAATACAATGTTCACCGAATAAATTCTCTCTGGAACTGATTCTGCTGCAACTGGGTCCGGAAATTAGAAACTGGGTTCAATTCGTGCACTGAAAGAATCTGAGCATGCATTTATGTATGCTTCAAATGTAAAACGATAGTGAAAAATTGCCATGTTGTCGAATGTCGACAGAATTTATACACAATTTCTGTGAATAATATTGAAGTCAAAATAAACCGCAAGGAAATTTCTAATGGGGACTATGAGACGTTTACTTTTAGCTATTTTTGATACAAACATGCATGCAGCTTATGTTAACTCCAACTTCTAAGAAGAACAGCCTTTATCCATGCAAGTACTAACTATCATAAAAACAATACTCGATTGGTAAATATTTGAGTACAAATAAATTGCAAATAGGACTAGAAAGTGGTGTTTCTTTTTAGAGTGTTTTACTTTTCTTCCACCAAAGTTTGGTTTTAAAACACTTTTTCACCTACGATTGTATAAATCACACTTTTCATCTAAAACTTAATTTTGTTAACGAAATTTTCATAAAATAAAGAAGGAAATATCATTACGATTTCTTTGAAAATTTAAATCTATAAACTTGTCATATATCTAAAAGATACGAAAAAATGAAACCTCGAATAAACTTAGTATTCCAACTTCAAATCATTGTGACTTCAGTTTCTTCTTAATATATTTAAAAACTTGCAAATCAATCCATGCAATCTGGGATTCTTCCTCCTAAAGGTGAGCATGGGAATTAGGAGGAACCATAATCGTCAAGTATAGTTCTGGTTCTTGCTAGAATTTGTCTATTCTAAGTAGGTTTTGGTTCAAGTTTCGTTTTTGTAAAATCAGTTAATTTCAATTCTAACCTTTTAAGAAGTCGCAACTAACTTGAAAATCATATCCAAAAAAAATTTAAAGTTTTCGAATCTGCTTCAACAAAACAATGTTGTTTTGTTCCTACATTCATTAATAATCTACAAAAGCCAGAGTTTCTTCTTCAATCAAACCTAATTAAAAAACCTTCAATAATACATGAGACTCATAACCTCTTTCATTGAAAAGTTTCCAATTTTTCCCACTTGAAAACCAATCAAATCACATAATCAATCTCATACAAGACATTGAAAAGGTTGTCTTGTGATGTTGATTTGTTTTTCGCCCCCAATGAGATGGGAGATTTTTAACCCTTCAATGAATGAACCTAAATGGTTAACAGGGAAAGCGCAGGAGGTGGGATTGTCATGGTAGTCGAAGAAGTCAAAATCAATGGAATTTTGCTTGGAGTTGGTGTAAACACTGGTAGTGGTGTAAGGGAGGAAAAGACTTGCATTGATGGTAGTAAAATCACGGGCAGCGATTTTGAAGGAAACGATGAAGGTGAAGGAGATTGACCCATTGCTAAAAGATCTCTTAAGTGGATAAAAGAGTATTTTAAGGTAAAAACTTAAGTGGGAAAATGTGAATAACTATGTGTGTGAGAGAGAAAATTTACCGAGAACCTCTCTTGTATATCTCCCTAAGAAATGTGGTTGATTACCTGTTTTTTACCACCTTTCTTGATGCTCATTAGGTTGACATGGTTTAAAAAAAAAATTATCTCAATCCACATTTTAGGAGACAATTCTTGTTTTGAAGAACCACATTCTTAAAATACTGTTGAACTATCTTTTTAGGGTTAAATCAATCATATTGAAAAAATAAAATCTCTCATTTAGTAATTGGTTTTACGATTACTACATTAAACAAGTCAAAAATTTAATATTAAAATATTATGAAAATTGATTTGAATTCATTTTCTTATTTTTTTTACACATGAAATTCTCTCTATTGTCTCTTGAATTATTAGATGGAGGCACATACTTATAATTTTACTAAAAATATTAGATTGGAACACAAACAAATTTAAATGAATATACAAATAATAATATATCATTATATAATTTAAAATTATTTAATTATATAATTGTATATAATTATTTATATATAAAATTATCTACGTTATTCATGCAGATTACTGCTCCTGATACTTTGTCAGTGTATTTCATTTCCGACACAGAACGTTCACGATCAGCATGCACGAACAGGACAGGACTATTCGAAAGTTGAAAACACAGTTACGAACAATAATTATACTGGTAAAATCAGCGGCGAATCCGGAGAGAAACAAGAGCATGCATGCAAAGCAAAAGCAGCACGCCAACTGATGCGTGTTGCGCGCACCCCAGACATTTGGAGCCCTCCAGCCGGCCTCAGCCACCGCTTTTACACACCACCACCACCACCACTACCCATTTACTCCACCATGACCCACCACAATATCAATCAATCAATGGCTCTCCTCTCCCCCCTTTCTTCATCATCATCCTCTCTCATTATCCGCCCACTTTAATCCCCACCATTTCAGTCTCGTGCTCCTTCAATCACTGCATCTTTTTCCTTTGTTTACCATGTGTGTCACTGTGCATTTTTATATGCACTCATTCAACCACAAATCTTTAGCCATTTTAATTATAAAGTCCATAGGGATCATCAAAACATTCATAATTTTACTTTAGAAAAAAAAAAAAGGTTCCTCGGTATTTGTAATTATCCTATTTAATTACATATTGTTGTATATTCATATCAAAAATTTCAATTCTATGGACCATGTTATGTTAGATACAGTATAAATGTATGAAGTTGAACTTTCTAATATTAAGGCCAAAAGACTGGATCCTACCCAAAGTTGAGTGTAATCTCAAATTCATATATTTTAATTTTAAAAACTTAAACTTTTACTTATGAGCAAAATTATATTAAAATACTCAAATAATGTTAGAAATATTATTTACCAAAAAAATTTTAAAAACTAAAGTTTTATTGTATTTTTTCCCTCCTAAAGTTTGAAAAATAGCAATTTCACCTTTAGGGTTTTGAAACCATCATCAGAGATAGTGAAGTTCGTTGTCTCCGATCATGTTGACTCTTCCTCATAGTTTATCTTCTTTTGTCTACTTGTTTTCATCCATCGACGACAATGATATCCTCTAACGAAGATGAAATTGTTTTCATCTAAGACAAAGACATCTTGATGAAGGCAATTTTGTCTTCGTTGAAGTTAAACACTTTAATCAATGGATGGGAACAAATTGATAGGGAGAGATAACTATGGTGGGAGGACGAATACAGTCAGAGACAGCAAACTTTACCATCTCTGATGATGGTTTCAAAACTTTAAAAGTAAAATTGTTACTTTTCAAATTTTAGGTAAGTGAAATGTTAGATTTTTAAACTGAAAGAAAAAAAATGTAATGAAACTTTAATTTTTAACATTATTTTGTTAAATTATTATTCTACCTTTAATTTTAATAAAAAAAATTTATAAAATTAAAATTTTAAGTTTTTAAAAATTAAAAGATAAAAATTTAAGATTACACCTAATCTTGTGTGAGAACAAGTCTTTTAGCCTAATATTAATTATCGATGCAACCATAATTTCCCTTGAAGTTTCCAAATTTAATGTGATTAATAAATAAAATATAAAATACAGATAACTATTAAATACAAAAACAGATACCACCGATGGGAGCCACGTCAGCGATCCACCGTGCAACTGTCACTTTAGGAGGGCACTGTAGTGTTTCCTATGATACTCATGGGGTTCTGCCACGTGTTAACGGTGACATTGGCTACTGGGTGACGGCAGCTTAACGCTAAAATTACTAAACTCGTTCAAACACTTGGACGGCTGAGATGTGACTAATGCACATGGATGGTTATGATTTGTTGATGGAATTCGAATGATGGGCTGTCTTGCTTTATATGCACGCTAGCTTTTTAAGATCTCACAAACTTGGCCCATTTGGGTTGGCTGAAGTAGCTATTGAGGCTTAACGGTAGTCAATGTCACTATGAGTTTATAACAAAAAAATAAAAAATTTTATAAAATAAATAAATAATAATTAATGAATACTATTATGTGAATATATTTATATAATTATTATATAATTAATTTTTATTTTATTTTTATTTTAAAATTATTCAATTATATATTAAATATATATTTATTTATGTATTTAAAATAAATTCACATAATTTTATTAATAATTAATTAATTAAGTTATAATATTATTACTTCTTACGTTGAAATTTTCTGAAATGGATATTTAAGGAATTTTAGTAATTTTTTACTTCAAATTTGTATTTGATAGAGAATTTATGAGTTAGTAAAAATAAAATTACATTTATTAATAATTTTTTTACTTATTCGTATTAATTGACACAAATGTTTTTTAATTAAATAGAATTAATACAAACAAATTAATAAGATTATTAACACATATCATTTTACTTTTATTGCATACTCAAACTAAAGTTTAATATCCAATAAAACTAATATTTCTTTATTTTTTTATTAAAAAAGAGAATGAACGAACGAAGTGATATTACAATTTATTATTTACTATAATAATTTAATTAATTTTTAATTTTTCATGTTTAACTTGTTCCCCCTTGATTAACTAAATCATATATATATTTTTAGTAATAAGAAATCTTATTCGAGTTAGACAGTCACATAAAATCACAATCAAACATATCAAATATAACAAACTTCGGATTCAATAATCAATCCTATAACTATTATAAGTAAATCAAAAGTTTGATCTTGAATTATATTTGTACTCAATCATTTAATGACCACATTATCCAATTGAATACTTAAAACTGAATATGTTTAACATTTTTTTTTAATACATTCATTACAAAACCTTACTAAAAAATACCCATTTGTCCAAAATCTCTATAATAATAATTTTCAAGCAAAATATTATACATATGCCTTTAAACATAAAGAAAAATGATGGCACTTTTAAGCAACAAATTGAAGAAGATGATAAACAAATACTTTATGGTTAATGATACCCACTAATTATTAATTAAATAAGAAAACATTGCATAATGGAGTGGAAGTTGACATTTGTTCTCTCTTTTAACTATAAATTATTCAATCTCTTTGACGTCGGCTATGCTTACAAGAATCAGAACCATTCTTGTTACTATTAATTTAATCTAAAGTGAATTACTTTCTAATTAATTACTCGCAGGATTAGTGGAAACCTCTCTGTGGGGTTCCCCTTGTTTTTTGGCTTCAAAACAAACAAGCGTCTCTGACCCAATTCACACAAAATTTCCACTGTCTTACTCTCTTCTCACGCTTTAACTCACATGGATTAGATTATCTTCTTCCTCCGAACATTTTCCCTCATTCAACCTGAAGAAAGTTGAATACCCCCTTGGAACTTGTGTTTCAGTGAGATTTTGTGGCAAAATTTGAGCTTCTTGGAGGTGGGTTTTGCTTTGGTTTGGTTGAGTTTTCTAGGAAGCATGGAATTGGAAACAGTTTTTAAAGCTTCCGTGTTTCCTTATGTTTGTGTGTGAAAAAAATTTCTATTCTTTTGTCCTCTTCTTAGTTCCTGTTTTGGCTTTTTAGCACACTTTCAGATCTTCAATTCATCACTTTCAGTTTCATTTTCTGAGCCGAACCCGCTTCGCCAAATCGTCAGAAATTCTTTAAAGATCAATCAAAATCCAATTTTTTTGGTCTTTGATAACAGAAAATGCAAGATCCAACGTTCCAGGCAATGAAGCCGCATTTTCCAGAGCTTGAGCAGCTCAAATGTCCGCGCTGTGACTCCACCAACACCAAGTTTTGTTACTACAACAACTACAATCTCTCTCAGCCGCGCCACTTCTGCAAGAATTGCCGCCGTTACTGGACCAAAGGTGGCGCACTTAGAAACATCCCCGTGGGCGGTGGTACCCGCAAGAACACCACCAAGAAACGCCAGAAGCCTGATCCTGATCCCTCCCGGATCAACCCGACCCGGAAATCTCAAGAGCCGTCGCACTCACACACGCAGTCATTACTGGGGCCTACTTCTTCGCAGGCAGCGGGCGGGGTTTGTGACGGTTCGAACGAGGACGCGGGGAGGATATACGGATTGCCCGTGGATCAGGATCATAAGATGCTGGACATTTCAGGGAGCTTCAGCTCGCTCCTGGCGTCGAATGGTGGGCTGGGAAGTGTCTTGGATGGGTTGAACCCAAATGATTCGGGTTTAAAAATGGTGCAAATGGGTGGCTTTGGCGAGAGTTATAATTCAGGTGCTAGTTCGGGTCGGGTGTCCGGGTTGAATCTCCAGGGCGATAATAATGGTGGTGGTGGTGAGAATTACATGCAAAGTGGCGGCAGTGGTAGAGGTGCGGGTGGTGATTCCAGCTGTTGGAGTGGTGGTGGCAATGGGTGGCCTGATCTTTCTATTTACACCCCAGGTCCTAATTATCAATAGAGAGAAAAAGAGAGAGTATTTTGTTTATATAATTTGGGTTTAATGATGTTAAGTATGGTGATTAATTATGGTAATTAGAGATTAAAGTGGTAAAAGAGAGGAGCATTTTGAGGTGCTATATGCCATTCTAGAAATTTACATGACATATATATATATGCATAGGTAATTTTATTCTTGTTTTTTTTTTCCCCTCTTATGAGGCTTTCCGTGTTGGTTTGTATGTGTTTTCTCTAAATGAAAGAAGAATGGGTATTTTTATTTATTTATTTATCTTATTTATTTAACTATAAAATTATATTATTAGATAATTTTAAATTAAAAATAAAATAATATCTAATTACTTAATAATATATAAAATAAATATATATAATTTTACTCTTTACTTAATTGTTGAGTATTTGACTTTAGCATATATTGTAATTTAATGACCATTAATATCATTAGGTAGATTTTTTTGGTGTGTTATTATATGTAATTTAGATGTCTAATTTATGGTAAGGCTTTGGTTTTGTTTTATTGTCAAGGAATCTTTCCTCTCACCTTCAATGGGATTCGGATGTAGATTATACTATATACAATACAAGAGAGATAATATTTATTATCTAGGCCCTTTTGCTTTCGAGTAAATATCAATGACATATCTATAATTTCTAAAAAATTTTGTGACATCTCATACACATTAAAATAGGTTTGTAATGCATTGAAATAGGAGTAATATTATACATATATATATTTTAAATATTTAATTAATATATTATTATATAATTAGATATTATTTTATTTTTAATTTAAAATTATATAATTATACGATAATTTATTAATTATGTACTTACAAATATTGAAATTTTAAGATTTTTTTGGCTCCCTTTTGGAAATTGACTTAGAAGATATTTATTATCCGTTAATGCACAAAAATGTTTATAATAATTGTTGTGCATTAGCTTTCTAACCGTGAACCCTCTCCTCGAGAAACAATTATCTGGGGAAGTGACAACTTATGTTTGGATTAATGGATACACATCCTTCAATTAAGGAACTTATTTCATCAATTGGTAGCCCTTTCATGTCATTTATTCACGATAGAAAGTAATAATTCTTTTAGTAATATTATATATATAAATAAATTATATAAATCGAGATAATAATATTTGATTGATTTTGAACCAAAAAAAATAAACAATCACATTATTCATTTAAAAATTGTCATATCAATTTGTATAAATAAATTTATACACATAATTTTATTCTAATCTATTGTCTTATCAATCTTGATTTTAATTTTATCTGTTATGTAATCCCTTAGAAAGTTAATGTTTTTGAATTGTAACTAGTAATATCATAACCCAATTTCTATATCATATAAAAGATATTAAAATTCTAAGACAACAATTCCAATAAGACTTATATCCAAAATCAAGTTCTTAAGGAATTACTATTTAGTCTATGTACTCACTCAATTGGAGCATTCTTCTAGAGTTGTTAATGTCATAATCGTGATATAAGCTCTCAATTAGCATATCAAACTATGTTAAAAAGACATTCAATGTCCAACTTTCTCTTTGCATTTTTTTTTGTACCACCATAGCGGATTTTAGAGTCCATTATCAAATTCTTAATGCCACTGTTGAAGCTTTTATTAGGCAAGGCTTTGATTTGCATAGATCGGTTTGTAAAAAGAAATCTCATCAACAATATAGTGCTAAAAGAAAAGCCTCCCTCTAAACACAATAAGATGTCATCAATTTTTGTTATATTACTCCCCTGAACACTTATTTGAAGGCAAACAATTTCCTCTACCCTATCAATCTTAGGCAGAACATCTCTTTTGAAATTCTCCATAGAAGAATACCAAGGTGGACCAAAGACTATCATATTCCCACATGTGCAAATGCAACCCACAAAAGATATACACCTTGAAGAGGTCAAAACTCATGACCTAAGTGTGTTCCATGGCTTGTAGTTTAACCTACAAATGGCATGTAACACCTACTGCAAGAGCACCCATTGGTAGTGTTTGTCTCAATCCCTAGAGTTTCCCTCGACCTTAAGCAAGATGTTCTCATGCATTTTCCATCAAGTATAAGTTTTTTTTCCATCGTGACTTCAAACAAAAATGTGCAACTTGTGATATGAGCCAATAACTCATGATGTAATTATGGTTTGTGTCATCCTCAACATATAAGCCAAAAATATATGCCACCTTAATGGTGAAATCAAGGACCCTAATCACTTTAGTCATGTCATTAGAACAAAACCTTATTTTGCAAATAACTAGCAATTATTTACGTTAAAAAGCAAGTACTACAATCCCAAATCATATCTATTATATGCAAAGGACCATCAATCATTCATAATGACAACTAACATATAAACAGGTGTGATATCTCTCTCATATTTTAGTGATATTATCTACTTAACGCCCAATGCATTGACACCCTAAGTAATTGGCTAAACTATCAAGAGTTGTAAAACTCATTGATTTGAATGGTGATTTACGAATACCATCTCTAGATGACCCATGCCTTGACTAGCAAATGAACATCCCTTGATCAAAGAATGTAATTTACCAGTTGACATCTCTTTCATGTCATCTATCAATAATAGAAAATAATAGTTTTTTACTTTATCTATCCTCATCATGATCTTAAATCTGATATAACCTCGTAGAAAGTTAATATTTGAATTTGAATTTTGAATTGTAATTGATAAAAGAATTGGGGGAAGATACAATAAACAAATAAAAATATTATCAATACTTAGGATTGGTTCCTTCTGTTAAGTGGTGAGACCCTCAAATCCAACACTTCCCTTTAAGTCTCCTGTTCGAAGTCATTTTGTCAAAGTATTCTCTTAGATTCATTAATGTCATAACAATGATCGCAAACTCCTAAACACGGTTGTCAAAGGCAAAAAGCATCGAAAGGCGATAAGGGGTTTTATTACTTAGGCGAAATAGGCTAAGTGGAGGCATTGCTTTTTTACCTTAGGTGAATACAAAAAATCAAATCTTCCATTAAATTAAATAATTTTTTAAACATCAACATTGAAAAATTGACCAACAACTTCATCAATAGTCTTAGATTAGACTATCAAATATATATTATATCTACATCTTACTGATAACCACTAGAAGGGATAAGTGACTGACAATCTATCTAATGATATTAGATCTCTTTAGTAACCTCTTGGTAACATTATAACTCGTCGATAATCTCTTTGGTAATCTTAGAACTTGTTGTCAACCTCTCAACAATCAAATGGCTTATCAGTGTTCTCTCGGATGATCTCAAACCTCACTAGAAACCTAAAAAATTTCCTATAATCCTCACATCTTGCTAGAGATTGTTCAAAATATACTAAAAAGTCTAACATTGTCTTGAAAACTACCTAGAAATCGTTGAACACCCTTAAATCTAGTCAGAGATAGACTATATGATAATAAAACTCACTTTTTTTTATGCCTAAAACTTCTCTTAAGGCCTAAAAAAAGTGTTAAAAGGCGATCGTCTTTAAACTAATAGTCGCCTTGACCATACTCAAGGCGATATGACTATTACCTTGCGTAAAGTCTCACCTAGGCCCGCCATTGACAACTATGCTCTCAAATGGTGAGCCAAATCAAGTAAAAAATTTACTCTCTATCCAACTTTCTTTTGCATTTATCACGATAATGGATATTAGGATCCATTGTCGGATTCTCAATGCCTCTATTGTAACCTATTTTGCAAAGACTATGAATTATTTACATTAGTTAGTCACGAAAAATCTTATCAACAAAAAAAATTGGGAGGCTTTGCTGGCATTTACCTTGTATAGTTTGCAAATTAACAATAAGATATTGTAAAATATGAATTTTGATTCTAGTTAAGCGTAATATCTTGCATGGAAGAGTAAATATCAATGATATATCTATAATTCAGAAAATCCTTAACATATTTCAAAGATGTCGGTCGGTGAATATTTTGACTCCTAAAATTTTAAGACTATTTCTTGTCTTTCTAAAGTTAACTTGAAGCATAATCATAATCCATGGATAAAAAAAACGTTAGGTGCTCTATCTGAAACCATAGGGGATGACGTGGTAACCCTAAATTTGTGGAGTGTTTGAGCTATTCACTCTCTATTGGTTACTAAATTAACATATTCATCACAGGTTTTGATGACTTTATGGAATTGTTTTATTTGTCTGGCATGCAGTTTATTGAGTCAAGATAAGTTTGATGGAATGGGAGAAAGATATGGGAAATCCAAAGTCCATAGTCGAAGTTGTTTTGTTCCAATTTTGTCTTGTAAGCACAAGACAAACTTCATTCAACTTTCCCTACCACTTGGATTTTGTTTCTGATTCTTGTATGTTTCTTGTTCACAACTTTGTCGAAATTCAGTGTGTTTCAATATTCTTTTTGACCATATCCTTGACAAGATTAATTGGTATGAAAAGTCTATGGAGAGCTTTTTGCTTCTTCTATTTTTTTTTTCTATTTTTTTACTATTAAAGGAACAAATCGACTAGATAATTATCCACCATTTTCATGGTTAAGAAGCTGGTAATTTGGATTGAACCCAAATCTTTTCTAGCCAATCTCCTAATTCCCTATGTTGATATTTATATAATAATTATAATTTGTTTGGTAAAACAAGAATCAACATACAATTGAAGTTTAGACGTTCGTCTTTGACTTATGGATTATTTTTTACAAGTCTTGTGTTTTTTGAATTCAATTTTCTAGATATAAAACGGGGTTTCGAAGCAATTGTTTCTCAAGTTTGGTATGGACAAGTATAGATCTTAAGATCATTTATGTATCTATAGGATAATTTTATCAAAGAGATACATATTTATAAGTAAAATAAGCTAGTTGTACTTTTATATATATACACACATACTCTTATTCCCACCCAAGGTTTGGTAAAATAGCCATTAGAGACTGAAAATTGGCAAGAGAAGAAGAGGGTGGAAAGGTTGGTTGGAAGAAATTGTTACTTTTTCAATTTTGGATGAAGAGAAATTATTAGTTTTTTAAACTAATAGAGGAAATACGATAAATTTTTGTTTTTTTGTTAATAATAATTTTACCTTTAATTCTGTAAGTAAATTTTAAAATAAAGGTAAGTAATTGAGTTTTTTTTAAATTAACGAATGTGAATTTGAGATTTCACCAAACATTAGGTAAAACCAAGTCTTTTGGCCCTGTCTCTGTGTGTGTACATATATATAAACTTTAAGGCTGTAGGTCCCAAGTGAATTTAGTGGTGTTTTACTAAGAGTTGAAACCTTAATTTGGCAAAGAATGCTAAAATCTCAATGATTTCTTTGGTGATCAGTCTATTTCAGTTGAATTGATGTAATGATTTTCGAGTAGATGAGTTGAATAATCAGAGGGCTTTGTCCTCTCTATTTTTTCTTATGGCCCATGCTATGTGCTGTGGGTAATTGGACCACTCTCTCTTGGTGTTACATTTCTATATAAAGCCAACCATATGTGGGGCAGTGGGGCTCCTGCTTAATCACTTTGGCATTTGAAGAAACTTGGCATGCACACTATGAGTGATTTCATCCAAAATAAGAACAAAGAGTAGATATATCTGGCCCCCATTTCATTGTTTTTTAGCCCATTTATTTTTATTTCTTCCTTTTAAATCATAGTGTTCATATTTATTGTTAGACTTTGAGATAACAACACTTGGAAGTATTTATTGGTATTCGAGATCAAAATTCTACAAACATGCAGTGCATATTTACAATAAAATTTAGTTGAATATCACCAAAATTAGATTAAAGGATAAAAAATGCATTCAAAACAAATATAAATGTGTTTGAAATATATATCGATATGGGCAACTTCTTCTCTTTGTATAAACTTTACTAGAATCTTTGTTTATCCGTTCTAGGGTAGAATGACACCTATTCATATACATGAGAAGCAAGAAAACTATCCTCAATGATGGGGGAAGCCAAGAATGGACTATAAACATCTACTAGAGTGTTTTTAGGTGGAGGATATTTGAGAGAGCAATGGTTTTAGAGGAGTTGTTGAGTGATACATCAAAACTTTTGCAACTAGGGAATAGGTATTCATTAACCCTGAACAAGTTCACCAAAGGTCTAACCCGAATTAACTTCTCACAAATATTATTTTAATTGTTCAACAACCTCATACAGATCAAAATCACCATTTTGAAAACCAGATCTGATTCATTTTATAAATATATTTGGGAAACCAAGAACAATTGTGATACATTTCTTAGCTTATGTTTCCATAATTTGTGTGCACATATGTTTCATTGTGTGATCATATTTCTAAGATACGAATCTTATTTTCAAGATATTGACAGTATACTAATTATTATCATTTTATTTGATAGTATTTTGAAAAATACTCCTATAATTATCTTATGATACGACATTCTCTTGATATAATATTATTTTATTGGATATTTATCATATATTTGATATTATTCTTATTCCTATTTATTAGATATTGATTAAATACTCACTATATCTTATTTTATTTCTATTAGATAACAATTAAATCTAAATATTTTATATATTTGTATCTTTTTTTTTTGGAATTTGTGCATAATTATCCTAGTATGATTTCATTACAAAAGGGACAATTATGTTGTTTTTGTGTAGAGGTTAGTATCTTGACAAAGTAATATAAAATATAAAAAACCGGTTTACTCTCTTTAGTTAGAACATGATTATTTTGTGTTTCCTGATATAAGACTTTTTCCTATAATTTTAATGTAGGTTATTCTATGTTTTACATTTCCTTTACCCTCTTTAGTTAGAACATGATTATTTTATGTTTCATAATATAAGATTTTTCCTATAATTTTAATGTAGGTTCTTCTATGTTTTGCATTTCCTTTACTCCAATTTTCTAGTTTCTTGTGATAGATTGCTTCTTTATACAAATCATGGGACGTGATTTTGTCTGAGGATTAAAAGGATTTCAACCTTAGTAGAAGAAGGGATTTTGACATAAAAGTTCAAGGAGATCTTGAGTGAGATGCTTGTAAAGTTTTAAATCTATGAAAAGTGATTGTCAAGAAAGTTTAGGAGTTAATTGAGTGAGCTTATGAGCTTGGCTTTTTGAGCTAAATTCCTATTTGTATTTGACATTTATTTGAGCTCAATTGATTTGAAAAATCTAGACTATGTCTCATGGATGTAGGCTATAATTGTTGTCAAACCATGTAAAAAAATTTCATCCGCTTTACTTTTCTATAATTTATTTGTTTTTATTGTGTGTTTTATATTTTGTATGAAAGAGGATTATTTTATTCAAGCTCGCTATAGTTTCATGTGAATTGTACTTGTATATCGTGTTTACAAATCATCTTGTAGAAGACCAAATTTTACACTTTATACAACCTATAAAATCTTTGTCATGTTAGCAATTGACAAACTAAGACTGATCTACAATAAATTAAACCTTTATTCACAGGCCAAAATTAGTCTCCATCAATATGGCAAAAAATTAATAAAAGTCATGAACTTATCAACGATCTTATTATCGTACTATCAAATCTTTTTATCAATTGATATTTCATCAAGCTTAAGACATAAAAGTATTGTCTATTTTAGAATATCCCTAAAATTACATGTAAAGTGTTATTTGTGTCTCAAACTAATGAGAACATTCCTGTAATTAGACGTTTAAAGGGCTATGATGTCATTATTTTAGGATGTAAAAGAATTTAAGTAAAATCAAGAGTTAGATATTATTAACCCTTAGCACAAAAGAGGGCTTTAACCCAAGCTATTTTTTATCACTTCATTTTTTCGCATATGTTTAGCTCTCTCTCTTGGTGAGTTCCGTAATTCTCTCTAAAGGCTTTTTAAGGTTTCTAATTTGCTTTGATTTCATTTGGTTTAAGGTTCTCAGTCCGGTGAGAAGTTTATGTCTTCTTTGCTCTTCTCTATTTCAGTTAATATTATACATTGTATTATTAATCTTGGGAGCATTGTTCTGTATTGTTGTAACTGATTGATAATAGTAGATTAGACTAAAGGAAACACCTTTACCTTGCATGTAAAATTTCATTTACAAAATCTGAACTGAGTATTTACTTGTGTTGTTTTTCTTCTTTTAACTTTTATTAATCTTGAATAATCAACAAATCCTAGTAAAAGATTATAATATTACATTATCTGATTTTTGAAATAATGATTTATTTTATTTATATTTTTGTTATGTTGGTTTTTACTACACAATCTAAATAGGTTTTTATTCTATAGATATTATTTGAACGTTTCCGTTAATGTTGAATAATTGAAGAGTATTCAGTAAAAGAGCTGTGATGTTTTAAATTTTGCATTTTAATAAAGTGTATTATGCTAATAAGGTCAAGAGTCATAGTGCTTTCCTTCAAAGAAGTATTCTAGAAAGAGGTGTTACATATAAACATTGGGATAATTATCCATATAGTATCTTTTTGACATGTCAATCTAGTGGACACGTCTATATAACATACACTTATATATTGCATCAAATTGTCTATAAACAGTTTTAACACGTAAGATTTGTCGTCACCTTTCAATAGAGTCATTTAACATTATGTTAATTCTAATCATATTAGTAGTGTCTTTGATTAAGATAATATATAGACTATGGATCTTTTTAGAATAATCACTATTTATGAACATAAAATTATCAAGATTAGTTAATATGCATTAATCATATCATCACAGTTCAACCATTCTAAGAATATTTATTAATAAAAGAAAAGGAAATGAGACAAGAAAAACTATTTTATTAATTAAAGTTCATTACAATCACAATTGCATAGAAGTGACAGTTGGCTTTAGAGAACCTATTTATCAGTATGTCCTCCCAAATCCCTTTTTATTTTTCTTTGTTTGTCAATTTCTTAAAAGCTCTAACTTAATTCTTTATTTTATGTTGGCAGAATAATTATCTTAAACATTGATGAAATGATAATTTCACACCCTGTAAGTTTAAAAAGTCTATTTTTTATAAAAAAAAACAAACGTTAGTTTTAACAATTAAAAGGTTTGTTTTTTTTTTTGAGTCATTTTATACAATATATAATAAGATTAATACCACGTATACCCTTAATAGTATAACCAAGTTATATTTTCACCCTAACAACTTTTTTTTTTCCTTTTTTCGTCCATATCTTCCTTTTGTCCCCTTTCTTCACCATTCACATTCCTTGACTGTTGGAAAACACCTAAGGGGAGTGAATGGATCTAAAAGCAATAACTTCTAGATTTAAGATGTGAGTTGCAAGTTGGAGGAGATGCAGGGCGACATCCTCTACTAGAGCGGGAGCTTGAAATGGTGGAAAGGAGATCAAAGAGGAAGAAGCCATAAGTGTAAGAGAACAAACTGATAGAGAAGGAGAAGGCAATGAAGCAGCGACAAGAAGAGATCGAGTAGTCGTCAGTGTAATCTTCAAAGAAGATGGTGTAATCGTTGGTTGAGTCTTGAAAGGGGACAATGTTACAGATCTCAAAGCCCAAAGCTTAGGTTTGAACATGTGGTGGTAATGGGAGAGCTCAATCACGTAGTCACGAAAAGTTAAAAGATTGGTTGGCGACAATGCAAGGCTGGCAAAAGTGGGAGAGGAACAATTATTAGGGACAAAAACAAGATTCATGTCCTACCAGCGGTTTTTTATAACTTTTGGTTTTTATAATTATTAACTAAGGACGAATATAAAATTTCCAAATTTTAAAAGGTAAATTGTTATATAACTTCATAAAAACAAAAAACCTTTTTTTTTTTTTTATAAATGATTAATTAGAATGTTTTACAAGAATGACAAAAATTCAAACTCAAATTTCCCTTAGAATTTTTAATACTCTACCAATTTTGTTAATATTTCTCTAATAAAAAAGGCACTTGATCTTCTCATCAATTTTATAAAAAAATTAACATAAATTATTAACAAATTTATGATACGGGTTCGAAAAAATTAACGTAAATTTTTTTCCGTCAATAACGTGCATTTCCTAGGGAATTGAGGCAAACCATATCGACCCGCTTAGTCGTGTCAAGCATTTGAACTTGTTAATAGTTAAACCACCATTAGAGTGTCACAATAGAAAATGCAGTGGATTGCTTGCTCTGGATTTCACCACATGCAAAGACTCTGTCGATAAAATCTGACGATGCAAAAAGTTTTTGTTTGAGGTACTGAATATCCCTTGTTCCAGAGTTTCATACTTGATTCGTGCTGTAAAAAGGAAACATTATGCTTTTATGAAAAAAATTTTATTAATCATTCTTTGTCATGTTTATGCTGCCTTCTTAAACAAGGTCTTGATAAGATCTTTTTGTCCCAAAATCATCTCCCTAACATTTATAAAATCTAGTGAATGCCCCTTTATCATTCAATGCAAATTGCAATCCAAGAACTTACCATACTTTGGTGAATCAGCAGAACTAGAATGCTGATGCTAGTCATTGAAACTTGAAAGATCTTCTTCCACAAATTATCCTTGCTTGCATCAAATTCTCAGTCAAAGGAATCCATAAGAAGCTTATTTCTCTCACTTTCCCTAAGCCCACAGCCGTACAATACATGATTAGATTTTATTTTCAAAGTCACTAAATGGGTATTTTACAGCATTGCAGTAAAAAATTGAGAGAGCTCTTACATACTGACAAACAAATTTTTCTGGAAACAAATCAATACACTTCCTAGTCTAGTGCTAACTACACATTGTTTAAAATAAATCTTATGCTTGATGATCAGATCTCCAGATTTTTTTGGAAGAGACAATTATATTACATACTCGTTACAAAGTATCTTGATCATAGAATTTTTACTGCAAGCCTCTAAGCCCGTGATAGACGTCGATCAACAGAAATTGAATCAGGGGAGCTTGCAAAGAATTGTACATTGTTCATGTTCTATACACACCCTTGATCAGTCATAGCTTGTGCAATAGTCAGAAAAGCTGAGATAACTGCTCCATGTACTAAAGCCCTGGCAAACACAAGAAGAAAATAAGAACAGTAATACAGTCTCTGCTGAGTACAAGGTTGAGTACAGTTTTGGCTAATTAACAATAAAAATGCCCGATGATCATTACACCGACTTGTTTTGGACTAGAAATGGCATCATATTGGAATTAATGTAGACTTAGTTAAAGAGTTGATAATAACAAGAGAAGAAATGGTGTATAATTCACAGAAAAACATTATAGGTAAAAAAAGGTGTTACAGAAGAGTAAATCTCTGCTTCAGTACTCACTCTGGATTCTCTTTCTGATAGCCAAAATCAGTTGCTGCTTTTAGGGCTCTCTGGTATGTCTGCTTCATTGCTTCCTGTAAAAATAAGATAAGCAACCCATACAGTAATGACCATTTAGACTTACGAACTTAATTATGGTTAATACTACAGCACGATATGGAAGATCCTAGAGGAGCTGAACTAAATGCACTATTTCCTTATCTTCACATGAAGACCCACTTTGAAATTCTAAATTTTTCAAGTCATTTTAACAGTTAAATAAGTGAATTTTCACAGGAGAAGGATGGTTTTGGTTTCATAGTAAATTCCACTATAACGAATTTCTTTGGGGTCCACTCAAAAACATATAACCTAATATTTCATCGATGCGGTTAAAAGGCCCAAAATATTGAGAAATATGCTCAAATCTATTTACATTTTTTAAGTTATAGTTAAAATATATAGTCAAACCTGTAATTTAGATTCGAAGTCCTCAGGTGACCAGTGCATCAAATTGCACTCATGGTTTAATTCAAGTTCACCAGCAACAACCTGTAGCCAAGTTGATCAACAATTCAAAAAATATATACATATAAGAAAAAGACAGCAAAAAATTTTATCAAAACAAATGGACGAATGTAAAACAGCCGAAGCAGCCATGGCTTATATATCCCAGCCTCAACTCAAAACACTTGCAACAAGAGTTCAAGAAGATAGTTACCCACTTTTGGGATGAAATGGCTATTGAGTGGATTGAAGTGCATCATATTCTTACATTGTTATGTAATACCATACACAATAATTCAGCCCATTTACTGGTACTTGGGACTGAATCTGTATAATTAATCCATAGGTTGAATTACTAATCAACAGTTCTGGAATGTATCTACTTACGATTACATCTATAGTCAGATTCATTTTAAACAAAAAGAAAAAAATGTTCTTAAACCTGGCACTCTGACAGTCAATGAAAGTGTGGTGTAGAACCTCTATTGGTGACAATAAAGCATTTCAAAAAAAAAAAAACCTATCATGTCACAACAGTGCAAAATTCAATATTAATCATTATCATAACATATAGCAAGCTGTACACCAAGCTGTTAATGCAGAAAAAGTTTCAAAACCTATAGAAGTAAAGATGCATATGCCTTCTAGAAGTAAAGAACACACCCCTCTAGAAGTAAACCAAACTCTTGGTAGGAACCTATTAACCAAACTAAAAGCATAAACATAAAGATGCATATGCCTTGTAGAAGTAAAGAACACACCCCTCCAGCACCAGCAGCCATGGCAGGTGCAGTAAGCACATTAGCTTTTCGCAGAACATCAACCGCCTCAGGGGTACACGGCATATTTGAACCTAGACAGCACATAATAATATATAATAACATCAGTTCATAGATATTTATTTTTCTCATAAATTCAGGAAAAAAAAAACTAAAAGCCATTGCACCTTATAGAGTGAATTACTACCTTCTACAAGTATACGACAACCTGAATTAACCAAATTAATGGCATCAGACTGATCTATTTCATTCTGAGAAGCACAAGGAAATGCAACATCACACCTTTCACTCCAAGGTTTTGCTTCATCATAGTACTTAGACCGAGCATATGTCTTTGAGTAGTCTCTGCAGATGCAAAATAAAGATAACATTGACCTAAGAATATCAAAATTGACAATTTGATTATAGAAGATGCAAGATGAACCCCAAAAAAAAAATACACCTCAAACTTCTCTGCTGAGCTTTTATATCCCTCAAAAATGTTATTTTCATGTAGTCAAATCCATCCTCATCCACCAAATATCCTTTTGAATCTGTGCAAGAGGAAGGCAATGACTAATGAGAGGTAACTACACCAGTAGCCATTCACTGGAAAAGACACTAAATAATTGATAATCAACACTGTCTCGACAAACTTTTGCAGACTACAACCATTAACTAAAACAAATATGTGACAGTTTTAATTGTTTGCTTGGTAGCTTGTGTGCATGTACTAATAAAACCCTCAGCTTAACTAGTTGGTCTTGTTTATATCATAAAAGAAACCATGCATGCATACCAGAGCAGCAAACATGCTCTCAGTATAAAGGTCTTGGCTGCCCGTCCAAATTTTGGAGTAAAAGATATAAAGGAATAATTAAAAACCTATGTTAATCTAGTTTCAGCACTAATCTTATACTTCTACAATGTTCACCACAAACAAAAAATTACCTGACACGGTAATGGGGACAGCACCATAGGCAACAAGCTTTTCTAGAACATGCATGGCAATTTTTCCAGATCCACTTACACCACATCTGGATGAGAGATTTATAGAATAAATTAATAACAGGGAATTTGAAATACAACTTTCAACAAGGAAAATTCTAAGCACTTATAAATTGATCAAGCAATAAATAGATGTAACCAGAAAGATGAGCAAGAGATGCTCATAAAGGTAACGTTACAACATATAAAGATTCTATGAACAAGAAAAAACTATATCTTAAATGCAGGTCAAGAAACCATCAAATAAATATCGAAGTCAAATTGCAGTCTGATAGGATCCTAGCCAATTATTCCACCAAATAGTAGCAAAAACACAAAAAATAAAGAGAATAGAAAAGCTTTTTGTTGATAAAGGTGGTTTACAATAGATAAACTGGCAATTCAAGGAGCTGAGACCTCCTATTTCCAATCATTCGAGACGGCAGAGACCTCCCAATCAGCCCTCAAAGGCTGCTCACAGCCTAAGCTGCCTAAAACACCATATTTTTCTTCTCCCCCTGGTTCCTCCTTATGCTGCCCCTTTTATTCCCCCATATCCTAATTCAATCTTTATCATAGTTCAAATTCCATTATTTCCAATCCTATCATAATCTTTAATTATAATTTCAATTATTTCCTAATCGTATCACAGTCTTATGGTCAATATGGTAAAATAACCCTACATTAAGGTCATGAGTTATCAATCCTAGTATGCATAAAATGTAATAATAGGAAGTTCAGAGAGGAACCTCAGTCCCTTGAGCTCCTTATTCATGTCTGCAAGAATAAGCTGGGCAAAGAAAACCTACAAAGAATAGGCCTTGTTAAATTGCAAGATGTTTAAAACAAGGGTAAAAAATTAAAAAATCAATTGCCCATGATGGCAGAGTCAGAAAACAAATGCATGCACTCTCACATTTCTTCACTGTAGTTCCCATGCACCCACCAACAACAAAATGGAAATAAAGAGTTGAAATGAACTATTAATTACCAGACCATAGCCAGTTGCTTCAGTTCGAAGGCTAGAACCAGACCAAAATATCCTTGGCCCTGTAAAACTTCCCTGCATAAAGCATACACATGGAGCCACGTGAAGTCTTAAACTTATGAAAGCGTTCATAGACTGAAAACAATGCAAAAAACCACTCATAATTAAAAAATAATGATGCCAACAATAATAATAATGGAAAAAACAGACAATAAAGAGCATACAAGAAGAAAATTACAAGACAAATCTCACATGTTAAACAGCCTCTTTCAAGTGTTTTTAAGTACCTGAAAATGACCAGCAAGACGTCTATATTGCCCAAAGAGATACCCCATCTCTCGAGTGCCAACACCCATCTCTTCTGATGGAAGGTCCTAAAATCACACAAAACTCAGAGACTTCAAAAAGATTAAGGAAAAAGAAATGGAGATCTGTAAGTTACCTTGTCGGGACCCAGATATCTATAGATCTCATTCATGAAACTTTGGCAAAAGCGCATGATCTGCCAGCGTGGATTTCACAAAGAACTGTAAGAAAAACTTTCAGAATTTCTAAGAAGGAGCTTACTGAAATACCATCTAATATAGAACAAAGATCTTACCTCATTATCACTTTTTCCTTTAGGATCAAAATCACTTCCACCTGCTGCCCCTCCAAGTTTGTATGGTGATAAAGCATTCTTTAACGTCTGTAAAAGGAAGAAACTATGATACTGTATAGCAGTTGAAGCACTTCAACCATTTTCAATGATATTATAAACTATGAAAGCTATTTTGTGTTTGCTAACATCTATGAAATTAGCTTAATGATAATTTATGTATCTATTCATCTTCAGGCAGTACTGGTTCAGGAGCTGGCCTGTTATAAAAAAGGGGAGCTTTCATAAACCACTTCAACTGACATTGCATGTCATCCGAGAAGGATAGAGATAAAGAACTATAAAGTTAAGGCATAAAGTTGGGACACAGAACTATCAAGCAGTCAAGGAACATTAACACTGGACTTCAGACAGAACCTGCTCAAAACCAAGAAATTTGGCAATGCTTAAGTTCACTGAAGGATGAAAGCGGATACCACCCCTGCATGGACCCAATGCCTGGTTAAATTGTACCCGAAAGCCTCGACTAACATGAGTCTCACCCCTGTCATCCACCCATGGAACTCGGAAAACAATCATGCGCTCTGGCTCTAACAGCCGCTCCATGATATTGACGTAACTGAAAATAAATTATGGAAAATAAAGAGATCAGTGATATGCTCAACCATAGACTCCTCTCTTCTGGATAAGATAATACAACATGCAAAACTTCATATCAATGGAACTCACTGGGAATTTTTTGCAATCACTCTTTCTAAAGCATGGACAGCTTCTTGCACAGATTGTATGAACTCGACCTCATGAGGATCCCTTTTCAATGCAGCTTCGACAATTGATCCAGCCGTTTTTGACATAAGAGCTTCATTAGGTTGTAAAAAATGTCAGACTGTCTTAAAGAAGACTGTGGCATAAAAATTTATAATTGTGTCGTAGTGTAGTGAGGATATGAGATGTTAATGCAAATTTGAAAATAAATATGGATGTAACTAGCTTGATGTTTCAAATATGAATTGGCAGAAGATGGAGAATGAGCCAAAAGAGCCTCAAACTGTTCATTTTGGTGTACACAAACTTTATCTTGCAGGCACAATATTAAGAATGCTCTAGTTTCAGTCTATTGATTACTTTTTGTTGCAAAAGTAATTATTATTAAAGAAAGGAGAAAACATTTAGTAAATAATAAGACACAAAACCAATTCCTTTTCAAGTAGCAAAGTTATTATATTTCATATACCAAAAGCCAGCAAAGTCCACTATCCCCTGCAGACTATTCATCAAACCACTTATTTTCTCTAAAAGTCTTATCAACATATTTGAACTCAAACAAACTTCAACTTTTGTAAAAGCAGAAAGCAATATTAGAGCAACTCTTAATGAAATAGAAATTAATAATTTCCAAAGACCAATGGTGAATGCTTTCAGTTTCCACACAAGCCCACAAGATATATCGGAATGGGATGGCAGACCTTTTACATAAATAGGTTTGTCAACAATAATTTTATCCTTGGATGCCATCTGAAGTCGAAGAGCCTCTTTGTGAAGTAAACTGTTGTTGTGTTCTTCAAGTGCACTCATCTGCATGTTCCGACTACCCTCATTCCCATAAGGATTCCTTCTATGCTTCCTACCATACTCTCTGCAAATGGAGCAGAATATCCTTGGTGTTCCTTCTTTCACATCAACATAAGCCCACTTGTAGGTATCAGCCCATTCCTCCCTCCACCTTTTCACCACTTTTTTCTTCCTCTTTGCTGGTTGCGTCTTTGACATGTCTTGATCATCATTGGGGAGTTGAGAAACCATTGCCATCTGCTTGGTATCATCATGCTCGTCAGCAGTTGGTTCACGAGGGCCACCCATGAGAGGAGTATTGGCAAATGATGGGTCATCATCCCCTGGTCCAATTTCCAGATCAATCTCCTCTCCAAGCTCTCTCACAACCAGGTGGTGCCTTTGTGCCTGCTGAATCAAGTTCATATCATCCATAGTGGAATTCATTCCTAATCCACCGACCGGTAGCAACATTCAGCATGACAATTTTATGCACACCTGAATTTCACAGTACTTCACAGTCTGTTACCACAAACACACTTCACAGATTTTCATTTGGCCTTAACAACAAATCCTCAAAAATCACAGCAAAGAAAAATAAATGAATAAAACGAAACAGCACAAATCATAAATTGAATACTTAATAAATCCTTCACCTTACCAGAAACTAAAGGCAGCATCAGCCCTAAGAAAAAAGCCAAATATCAGACCCAACAGTATAACACCATATACACTAAACTAATCAACAACAAATAGTCCCAGTAAATTATATCATTAACACCAATGATTAATTAAAGTAGAAACAATTGGTTTATTTAGTTAATTATGCAATCTAATTTTCATTAATTTCTTCTTCACTGTTCGGCAAACATTCCAACAGTCCCCCAAACACTCCCCATAACAAAAACTAAACACGCTTCTCACTTAATCACAAAATCAAAATCAAGAACGACAAGAATTCATAGTTTAATCAAAACCCACGAAAGAAACCAACCCCAGAACTGAACAAGCAACAAAGATCAATTTTTTAGCAATACCCGAAAGAAAATTTCGAGTTTTGATCAATACCCATGGTAAAATGACAAGAACCCGTAAAATACCTGAAGAATCCAACGAAAAGTAGAGAGCTTGAACAATAAATAACCGACTTTCTAGAGTGAAAAAAGGATTCCTTTATTCGCTTCTGTTCAAAAATTAAATATTTTCACTTGCTTTGCTCAGAGTTGTTGCTGATCAGATATCTCAGAGGGCTCTGTGACCGTGCGTGAATGAATTTATGGAGAGATTTTAGAAGCAAGAAAGACAGTTTTTTATCATGTGTTGTGGCTCGGTAGATGGTTTTTTATTTTTTATTTTTAAATATTTAATATACTTATCTAAAAATTACTGTTTGTGCTGGTGTTGTGCTATGTGCAGAGATGTCATGGGGTGGGTGGATCAGCCTTGGCTCGGGTTGTCATACCAATGGACCATGCCAGGTTCAGGCCGCTACAATATGGGTCTTGTGGTCAGGCTGATCGCAACCCGTAATATGGTAAGTCATGTCGTATCAGGGTCTAGTTGGATTGGACCATGGGCTTGTAGTAAACTGATCAAGTTTTTTAATACTAAATTGAAGTTTTCAATATAAATTAAATTTTACTAATTTATATTTACTTTCAAATTAATACAATAAAGGATAGCACTTCAAAAAATAATAGGGCAACTCTTCAAATTATATTTTTTATTTATTCTTAAATGATATAAAATCAATTATATAATTATATTACTTATATTCGTATTCTAATTAAAAAACTCTAAAATTTTACTTAATAAAAAAAACTCACTCTCTGGTAACTTCATACTCTCTTCAATCTCTTAATCCAATTTTAATTAAATTTAACAACTTAGTTTCCATTTTGTTTTTACAATTTTGTTAGTGTATTAATTATATCTATCAATCACTATCTCACACATATGTACTCATTTCATAAATCACTCTCACATTATTCCTTATGCGCCAACTCTCTTCATCGCTTCAAATCCACCAAACCCTCAAAAGTTCACTTCACAATTTCACGTCCAAAAGCGATAAACTAATAGTTTCATGAAATCTCCACCCAAGGTTATGTTTACATCATCGATGACACAATAATGGTGAGAGTAGCGTCCTCGCTATCATTAAACATAGAGATTTCAATGTATTGTGTGGAAAAAATCTAGAGTTACAACTTCATAAACAAGTGGATTCTAGAAGAATCTTTGATGCACTCTTCGTGCCCTAATGTGGCATTGTATTAGTGGTTGTAGTTTATTGGTGATGTCGTCCTGGGACTTGTTTTCTCTAACTATGTCTTTTTGGTTTACTCGACGTTTGATTCAAGATAGTTGTTCCTCATACACACCGTCAACATAAGCACCAAGAAACTTGTAAGCGTGGCTATTAGATAGTGTCACTTCTGACTTTTGTTTTATCCATTACTTTACCTTTTTCATACCAATCATTTAAACACATATTTTGTTTAGACAAATTTATCAAAATATTTAAAAGGAAAAGAACAAAGGAAAAAAATAAAAAATTGTAAAACAAACGAAAATTAAGTTATTAGATAAAATTAAAAATTGATTGAGTTTGAGAAGGTTTGAGATTGAGAAATCAAAAAAAATGAAGAGAGAAAGATTGGAAAATTATGTTGTGGGGATGAGGAGGGGGAAGGGGGAGAGTTTGTATAAAAAAATTGATTTTGGCAATGACTACCGGTCTCTTAGCCTAGCCAATAATCGTTGGGTGGCTAGCCATTACCATTTTTTTTTTAATTTTACACAACCTGTTACAGTAGTGAATCATGTTGATCGACCCATAGACCTAATTTATAGGCTCTGGCATGACCCATTACAGTAGTGGATAACGGGTCGTGCCCCTTGTGTTAGGTTAAAAAAGGTCTTACCCCTTGCCATGTCTAGTTATGTGTATGTCGAATTGCAAAGTAAAAAGATTGAAATGTAAAGGATAAGAAAATAAATGCAAAGGATCAAAGAATAACATATTAAAGAGAAAATTTTTTCTTCAACTATTTCTTTTTCTTTGAAAGCTTACCTTCAGGTAAGTACCAAGTAAATCCATGTCTAATTTCAAGAGATATTTCCTTTTTCCCTCGTAGTGAGGATATTATCTTATCAAACTAACAATTTACAAAACTTATAATAAAAAGATCACATGTCAATAGTTCAATATATCTGATAATTTTGGGGTCTCATTTTAGTGCATTAAAGAGATGTGATATGAACATAAATAACACAATAAAAAATCCTCAAATGGGATATATTAGGTTAGTATCCAAAAACTAATTGTAAAAGAGAACATTAATTATAAGAAGAAGGTTACAAATGAATTAACAATATAACATTTAATATAGTATGTCCCCAAGTAGAAATTGATAATTTAATTCTTAATAATAAAATACGTGTAATTACTTAAAGATGTTTAATCAGGGATTCAGTTAATCCATTTTGAGTGTAAACATACAAGACTCAATGTTCAACATCAATTTCTATAGACATGTAATAATTATCAAATGTCTTGAATGTAAATTCATTAGTATTGTCTAGTTGCATTGACTTCATTAGGTAATCTAGGAAATATATCTTTAATTTGATAATTTGTGTTAATAATTTAGTAAAAACAACATTAGAAGTTAATAGTAAACAAACATAAAATTATAGTGTAGATGCATCAATTACAATAATAAATTAACAAAATGATCCACTAGATGAATGAATGGATCCACATATATCCCTTTAAATCTTATGTAGGAATAATGAGATGCAACTCTAACTTTGGAAAGAGACGATCTAACCACTAATTTACTTTGTGAATAAGTGGTACAAAATTTATTACTAGGACAATAAAATCTTATGATTAGTTGGTGCATGCATATTTAAATTTTCGATAATTTTACATATTATTGTGGATTCTAGATAATCTAGACGGTCTACCAAAACATAAAAAAAATTTATTGGAGAACTTCCGATTCAATATTGTATAGGTTTCTAACATATTTTCTTTCTATAACCTCAATTAGGAAATGATTCTAAACAAGGTAGAGTTGTACTCGCAGATTCATAATCTTGTAAGTATATGGGTCCATTCATATTAACCACTAGGAGTATTATTAATTTCTTATATTAAATTTTATCTTTCAAATTTTTGTACAATTCTAGTGAATTTTTTATATTCAGATATTCGGTTCACAATCTTTCCAGGATGTGATACCAAAGAAAAATAGTGATTTTAGATTTGTTATATTAGTACTTTTTATTTCTTTCTTTAACTACTCTTCCTAGGCTTATAGATTCTATGGGAAGAACCATATTAAGTGTTCATTCAATGTAATTTTTCCCATCCAATCTTAGAGCAATATACTGAAATTAATTTTTAAAACTTTAAATTCATATTTATCTCATTTTCACAAAATTTTCAGTTTTTTAATTAATATATACAACTTTGAGTTTTAAGTTACAATATTGAAAACTTTAGTTCTAATGATATTTAGAACTTTATATCCATATTTTCCGTGATTTTGCAAATAGGATATCATTATAATTATGATTTATATATCCACAATTTGCATTCATTGTATCCACAAACATTTACAAAAGGAATATAAACATAAATATGCACAATTTGCTTTTTTAAAAAGGAAAACAATTATAATAAAAGCATAAATGTAAATATCCATAATTTGTATTTCATAAAAGGGAAAATAATTATAATAAGAACATAAATATACATGTCCACAATTTGCATTTTGCAAAAGGGGAAACAATTATAATAAATAACATGTATAAATTAAATATTTGATAGTTCTGGTATTGAAATATACTTGAACACTTTGTGTTAAGACCATGTTGTGTGTATAATGGAAGAAAGTAAAACGAGACTGAAATACAAATGATATACTAAAGAGAGATTATTTTCTTCAAACTGTTTCTTTTTTCCTTCAAAGCTCTCCTCAAATTACATAACATCAAATTGAAAGGGGGTGGGGTATTTAACTATTTATAGAGTTTGCCCCACGGCCTTTAGTTGCTTCATGGTGGGAAATCCATTATTATAGTGATTGGTATACAAATTGGGAAAATAAGTTTCTTTTTTAAAGCAAGTCATTTTGATGTTTGGCCATTTTTGAGTGTGTAATACACCTACCATTACCAACTATACTTTTCTGCTAGCTAGGGTTGGTCTTTTGTTGAGAGAGCAAATATAGCACTCCATTTATTGAATGAATTATTTGAAAATGAACTAATTGTTCATACTTGAATGAATATTAGGTTAAAATGGTTTTTAGATAATGATATAACAATCACAGAATGGTTCATCACTTCAAATAGCATTTCATAAAAGACATTAATCTTTCAAAATGGTTTACATTGCATTTTTAATGGAGGACCATGAAAAGAGAGTACTAAGGTGGAAAACATTATTGGTATCAGAGCATAAGCTTACTACTTTTGTCCTGCTGTAATTTCCCTTTGTTTTGTGGTAGTGGGCTTGACTATAGTTGTTGGCTTATCTAGGTATTAATCCCACAATGTCATTGAATAGTAAGAATGAATGTTTTGAAAGACAAATACTATCATACTTAAGCTAAAGAACCATTAAGGAATTATAGCATCCTTTGATTCAGAATGTAGAGATTCAATGTAGGCCTCTAGAAGTAGAAACATTGCATTGGCCTTTGATAACTTAGGGTTATTTATCTTCTAGAATTGTAAATTTGTATGAAACAATCATCTACCCATATATCTGAATTGTGGCAGGAAAAGTACAATCCTGTTTCTGATCAATAATGCCATATGTAAATGTTCTGATATTGTACTTGCTAAAAATTCCATTCCATTATAAATGTAAATTACAACCACTAACTTGATTGTCACTGTTAGTCCAACATATCTTACAAGGGTGATTCCCTTATCTTTTGCCCAACTATACAATAGGTTAATGTAATTAAACTGAAATATCATTTCTGAATAATGTACATTAGTGTGGGCATTTGAATATCTTTTGGCTAATCCCCAAACCTTTATATTCCTTTATGAATGAAAATTCTCTAATCTTTTTGGAATTTTAGGTGGGGAGTGCAAAATGCCCATTACCTGGTTCCCCATGCTGTAAATCATCCTGTACTGATAGGTTTGCAAAAAAATTAATCTTCAATCTTTATTGAATGATGCTGCAAAGTCTTTCATCCTCTGTTTAAGGTGCTGCAATATAAAAAACATACAGTCGTGAACCATCTAGAAAAATGTACTCAAGCAAAAGATTAAATGACTAATTAAGTAATAACCAGAAACTCAGTACAATATTTTGAGGGATCACCTTAAGTTCTTCATGTAGCACGAGGAATATTTTCTTCAACCTCTTATGTTTCTGAAAGATTCATTGTTATTTCAAATCAGAACACTGAAGTTGGCAAGAAGAAATGAACAAAAGGAACGCAGCTGAAATGCATATACTTCAAAATCCCTGGAGTTCTCATTAATTCATGAACTTGTGCTTTTCTACTTCTGCAACATCTAACCTTCCTCTTGATAACTCACTCTTACAAGACATGACCCATGAAAATATGGTTTTTCGTTGCCAATATTCTGTCCCAACAGGTTACAAAAATGCAAGACCAAGAGAACATGGGCACAATTAACTAGCAGTGACAAGGAGCAAGACCAAGAGAACATTAGGTGAAGTTTGCGCAAAAGTTCTAAGTGTATATTCCATGGTCTATCTAGTTGAGAGTTTAAAATCTGAAGTTAAGAAAGATGAAGATGGTGGCATTTTAGAGATCTAGAAAGCATATGTAACACGCCTATTCTACTAATGGACTAAATCCTATCCTACTGTTCTAGCTTGGTTTAAGAAATGCCATGATCCACTTTCTGGGCAGAATACAGAAAAGTGCTCTGCCATTACAGCAATAACCCATCAAAACCTATACCTCTTAAACTTCATCATATCCACAATTCTATATTCCCTTCCATAAAGCTCATGATGATTCAAACAACCCAAATTTAATTAAAGCAGAAAAGAGAATGGTGAAATGACCTAGTCACTGGATTTGATTATTTAAACAGGCAGGTGAACAATTAGGAGAAAATAAAATATGAATCCTGAGAAGCTGGATAGAAGCATACCGGTCCACATTGATGATAGGAGTTCTCCAATTGCCCCAAGAGCTTGTAATATCTCTCCATGTCCCTATCTTTTGCAAATTTAAGGTCTTTTCCAAGTTTATGGAACTTCTTTCTACAAATAGTCTATGTTGGTCAAACAAGTAACAGGAAAACAAATGGCAATGACACCCAGAAAGAAATCTTCAGAATACCTGTAGCTCTCCAGGATCTTGTTCAAAGATATGTAACTTTCGTACTTATCTTGGTACTCCTGCAAATATTCTTCATACCTAACATAAAACCAGAAAGAATATACAATTCCTGATTAGACACCACAGGCTCAGGTGATCAAAAATAGCAGCAATAATAGAAGAATAAACCTTGCAGAAAAGAAAAAGAGAATTCGTTAATGTATAAGATCAGATATGAGCACTTACTGAGAAATATCCTTAATTGGTCCCTTGAGTTCTGGTTCATCCTTTTCATACTTGTAATAAGAACAGTTGTCTTCATCTGAAGAAGATTCCCTCTTCCGTCGATCAGTATTATTGCTCTCTGTCAAAACTGTGTCCTTGCGCACATCAACCAAGTCTGCCATTGAATTAGATGTGTGCATTTTACTCTCCTTTACTGAGTGGGATACTAATCCGCGTTTAGAGTCATGCTGTTGTGAAGCGCTAACAGGTGCTTTCCGATGGCTTTCTCCGAATCCTTCAAGACCACCACCTAATCTCATTCCAGCTTCACTTTGCCTGAATTTACCACTTGCATCCATTGATTTGTTAAACTGGGACCCAACTTCAGCTTGATCTACTCTTGAAAGATCTTGTGGCTGAGATTGTGTGGGCCTATGGTGTGTTCTTGTCGAATCTTCAATATGATTTTCTGGGGTCCTCTTAATACCAATGCTGAGATTGGGTGGAGATGTTTTCCCTGAGTCCAAAGGGGCCTTTCCAACAGGTTTTCCCTTGCTCAAATCTGAATTGCAGTTATCAGAAGTGCTTGACTTGTTCTCCGACTGTTTAATTGAACCTTTTCTATCAAATTGCTTCTTAAATAGTGCTTCCTCATCCAATGGTTCACGAAGTTCACCCACCTCCAAGTCTGAAAGCTCTCTTTGGAGTATGCTGCTTCTTCCATTTCCCACCTGACCAGTCTCATTGAATTTTCCTGCCATTTCACCATATTTACCATTATTGGAATCAAGTGGCACTGAATTTTTACTTCCAGGACCACCTTCCCTAAGATTTCTAGGCCCCTTTTTCTCCTTTGTAAAGCTGTCCTCATTTTGAGAATCCCTAGATGCTTTTTCTCTTGGGGAAAAACATCATACCCCCAAGAATTCTTTACAGAGACCTTACGGTCATGTTTATTTGGTCTCTCTACTGTATCATGAGGCTTTGATCGTGCACTTTTATCAAAAGACTTTTGACCTGACTGCTGAAAATCAGAACCAGATCTCCCAGAAAATTCCTGATTGTAGCCCTTTTGGAAGCCAAAATCAGCAATACCCTCCCTGTCAGCTCTATTCATCATTTGAGCTGTGGGGCCCTTATAAGGATCTTCAATAGATCTAGTTGGTGATGAATTGTGAGGGCTGTCAGGGAACTGAGAATCCCAAATCCCAGTAATAGGGGGTCGAACTGAGCTATCAGCTTTAGACCTTTTAGAACGGTCAGATATCTCATCAATGTGCTTCAAATCAGGACCCCTCTTGAATTTGTTTTTCAATGTCTTTTCAGGGCTATCAGACCTCTCACTCTTGAAGCTGTCCTTGACAATATGTTCCTTATCATCAAACAAAGCTCCTATAAAATATTGGCGCTCTTGAAGTTCATTATCATCAATCAAGGATGTTGTAGCTTCCACTGGTTTTTCAACTTCTCTGCTGGGAATCAAACTAGTATTCACATCCATTTCAACTTCTTGTCCATCATCAGGCAAGTCTTTCTCAATGTCAATTGCATCAGATCCTTGCCCCACAATGTCAACTGCATCGGATCCATCAGCATCTTCCTTTTCATCTCTCTCTTTCTGTGTAGGTCTGCCATCATCACTTTTCCAGGGAATAGGCGATGTTGACAAACCTGGTTCAGAGGTTGGTAATTTTTGCTTGTATTCTTTGTCATCATCACTAGTCATAATATCCACATCCTCATCAGAAGCCTCCTTGCTGTTGGAAGAAGCATCAGTTTCACTATCACTGCTACTACCACTCCCACTTCCAACAGGGCTTCTGCTTCTGCTTCTGCTTCTACTTCTACTTCGACTGTGGCTTCCACTGTCACTTCCACTATCACTGCTCCCACTGTCACTGTCACTGTCACTTCCACTATCACTAGAGCTAACTGGATGCCCTTCACAATTATCAGACACTTTTTTCTCACCAAAAAAATCAGGTGAAAACTGTTGGACATCAGCTTTCTCCATTGCAACTGATTCTTCTCCAAGTTTAGAGTTTGATTGAGCCTGCTCCCCCAGGCCACCAGTTGGGACTTTATCCAACAAGCTTGGTCCTGGAGCAGGTTTCTGGCCATGGAAGTTATCAGGAACTGATGTCTGCTGATGATTATCTTCAGGGGAACTGAAAAACAAGACATAAAAGAACCAAATGCATCACAGAAATACCCAGAAAAAAAACACCATTTTTTATTTGAAACAGGAAACATAAATTACTAACAATGATAAATTAAGTCAACGTGTAGGTGCGCCGGAAGTCCAACACTAAAAAACTACATCCAAAACAAGAGATAACAATGAAACCACAAAGATTTAACCAAACCAGCCCCAGTTTGACAAGTTATAGAGAAAAAAAAAATGCCCTGAAATCGTCTCAAAATTGAAGTCAATAAAATATGCACAAAAATCACATGTGCACACAGACCATTCACTTGAGGCAGAATATACAAAAGACTCTCCTAAAATGATCACTTAACTTTTCATAAGTTTTTTATAGGGAGAATAGAGATCACATTAGACAACTAACAATGGAGTTTGTTGGAGAATCTTGGATTCTTTGTTTAGGAGATTGTATATGGTTGTAAATAGCTAATTGACAACTAATAACTATAATTTAGGCTGACTGTGATTTTAATTTAGACAGATTTAATTAGTTTATGTCAGTTATTAGGAATTAGTTTTTTCCTTAAATAGGACATTGACCTTGTACTATATTAATGTATTCTGTTTATGATCAAAAGTGAAGAAGTTTTTCAGTTTTCTACTCATGGTATCAGAGCCTCTCTACGGCCATTCTACACCAAAAATCTTTCTAAATCTTTGGTGCTAGTTGCTGAATTCTTCTTCAGTTTTTTCCTCTCTGTCTATCATTATGTCAGAGGGTTATTCTGAGAATCAACCTACTGTTACAGAGGCTAACAAAGTTGAAATGCTAGTTGAGTCAAAAGGAGAACTGCAGAACATTCAGCCATCCTACCGGCTCAATGGCCAAAATTATATTAAATGGTCTCAAGTTGTTAAAACCTTTCTCAAAGGAAAGGGAAAATTGAGTCATCTTATGGGAACTGGACCTGTTGCTGAGGACACCACGTTTGCAAAATGGGATGAAGAAGATTCCATGATCATGTCATGGTTATGGAACTCCATGACACCCGAAGTGAGTCGGACCTGCATGTTCCTCACAACAGCAAGAGAAGTTTGGGAAACAGTTCACCGAACCTATTCAAAAATACAATATGCTACAGTGATCTATGAGATCCGAACTAAAATCAACACCACAAAGCAAGGCAACCTTTCTGTCACTG